>NC_133658.1:69462132-69762132 GCF_037893015.1 Macrotis lagotis
AACTAATTTGTTGAACAAGCTTGTACAAATACAAAAAGGAGAGAACAAAAGAACCATAAAAATGTGATTGTCCCTTGCAGGAAAACACCACACCACCATCTTCTGTGCTTGTGCTCTCACCATGATTATAATTCTAATGAGGTAAAAAAATTGTATGAAGACCTGGAGACTTTTTTCATCATTATGTCCATTTCCTTCTAGTGACTTTAATGATGTAGTAGCTCAGACTACCAAGACATGGCAGGGAATCCTTGGAAGTAATGGTATTGGAAACAGGGGTATGTCTCTCTCTCTTTCTTAGTCATTGCTGGCAAAATTCTTGCCAGAGCTCTTTACAGTAGACTTATCCTTCAATTGGAAGTTGTTCTTCTGAGATTCAGTGTGGCTTCAGAAAGGACCAGGACAATGTTGATATGGTTTTTGCTTACACAGTGATTGTAGATCAGACCAAGGTCTTTGACACTACCAGTTATGAGGAGTTATGAAAATTTTGTCAAAGTTTGGTTATCAGGAGAACCACATCAGTATTGTGTGACAATTTGCCAAGGCATGCTTGCCCAGGTATTAGATAATATTCGATGCTGCCATCCTTTCCCAGTTACCAATGGAGTGAAACATAGCTGTCCTTGCTCCTGTATTTTTAGCATGATATTAGTCATGTTGTCAAATACCTTCAATGAGGACAAGTATGGCATCAAGGTCAGTTACTGCACTGATGGGAAAACCTTCAACTTAAAAAGGCTACAAGCCAAGACTAAAGTGTAGGGAGTGTTGGTGAATGAAATTTTGTTTGCAGATGATGACGCTTGTACTTCATTCTCAAACAGGGCCATGGCATTAGGGATGGAATGCCAAGATTTGAACATGAATTAGATTTGAGTGTGAGGTGCCCATGCTAAATCACCAATCTCACTTTCTTCTCCAGAGACATTTGGGTCCCATGGCCAGATATGGAAAAGAATGATTGGAGATGATCCTGGATGTGAGTTAGACAGGCTTAAGTGACTTGCCTGTGGTCACACAACTAGTGAAATTCAAGGGTCTGAGACAGAGATAAACTCAAGTCCTACAGACTCCAAGCTGGTGCTTTATCCACTGTACCACCTAGCTACTCTGTTTGCAGATGGCTATTCACTTCATGTAGCCTCTGAAGCTGAGATGCAACAAAATATGGATGGATTTTCTGCTGCTTGTGCTAATTTTGGGCTATCAATTAATACCAATAAAAAACAGATGCTCCATGAGCCAACATCACAATATACTTCTGGAACCATTTGTGACATCCAATGGAGAAATTTTGAATACTGTAAATCAGTTTACTTACTTTGGCAATGTACTTTGCAGGGATGTATTTGTTGATAATGAGGTTGACATACACATTGCCAGAGCTAGCTCAGTGTTTGGCAGGCTCCAAAGGGAAATATGGGAGAGAAGATCTATTAAACTGACTACTCAACTGAAGGACTAAAAAGCTATAGTGTTGATCTCATTGATTTATGCCTATTAGGATCATGCCAAGAAACTGAATCACTTCCATTCAAATTGTCTTAGGAATATTCTGAATATTCCCTGTCAACATAAGATGCCAGATACTAAGGTCCTTTTTTGAACTAAACTGCCAAGTATTCAAACATTATTACAGAGAACATGACTCTGATGGGCTGGCCACATTGTTTGAATGTCAAATGCACACTTTCCAAAAAGACTTTTATAGAGAACTCATAATGGTGGTCAGAAGAAGCACTACAAGGACATTCTCAAGGTTTCTTTTAAAAAAACATTGGAACTGGAGCAGCTAGATCGCAAAGCAGTGGGTAGAGCAAGAATTCTGGACTCAGGAGGACTTGAGTTCAAACTCAGCCTCAGACACTTAATACTTACTTAGCCATGTGACCTTGGGCAAGTCATATAATCCCATTGCCTTGCAATCCCCCCCCTCAAAAAAATGGAATTGATTATGAAACACGAGAGATATTGGTACAGGACCATTCACCAGTGTCTACCTTCATCCAGAATGTGCTGTGCTTTGTGCAAAGCAGAATCGTAGTAGGTCAAAAGAAATACAAGATGCATAATTTTAGAGAATCCACTCCAAATGTTGATGTGGTCTATTTGTGTCCAATCTGTATTGAATCATTCTGAGCTCATATTGATCTGATTAGCCATAATAGCTTGTAAGTTAACTTTAGCATAGTGATATCATTTTGATAATGAAGGACAACTAACCAACTAACTTTTACTGGTCAGAAACTATGCTAAATAAGTATAGAGAATATAAAGAAAGGTTGGAAAAAGAAAGTCCTTACTCTTTGGGAACTGTCAGTCTAATGGTGGATATAATAGCTAGATAACAATACAAAGCCAAACTGTATGCCAGATAAATTAGAAATATTCAACAGAGGGAAGGAACTAAAATTAAGGGGGATCAGAAAACCCTTCTTGATTAGCTGTAGGGATTCTTTACTTAAGACAAAAATAAATGAAGTTTATACTTACTGAAACTTAATTCCATATCCCACAGGAAAACTTTTTTTATTACCATTGTTTAACCTCTCATTTCTCATCTGGACAACAAATTCATGTAGAAATAAGTTTTTTCATATCCCACAGGAAAACTTATTTTATTACCATTGTTTATTTAACCTCTCATTTCTCATCTAGACAACAAATTCATGTAGAAATAAGTTTTTGATTTAATTTTTACAAGTTTAAGTAAAAGGATTTTTTTTGCATTTAGTTCTACCAACTTTAAATAAAAATAAAAGCAGAAAACAGAAGATACTATTGTTTCATAATTAGATTATATGTGCTTGTCTAAATACATTTCAAGCCATTTTCAAATATTGATAATGTTAAGTCACCATTTTTATTTTTTGAGAACAAGTATAGGAGGATGTTTATCTCACATAGATTTTTATCCCAATACCCAATTTCCTTGACAGAAGTATACTTTCATTGCCTTGATAGTGGAACAAATGGTGCTCTCAATCTCATGTAATTTGGTAAGTATCTGTCATTTTCTACAATGAATGCCAGATGGACTCTGGCAATATTTCTAAAAGTTTGCTGCTGAAATGGGGGGCTGGGGTCAGTGGGGCAAGAACAATGCCTTGTCTAAGGTATGGTCTGTGATAGAGATCCCCATGGACAGCTGTTCAGTGGAGGACTATTATGTTATTTCAATAAAATGCTGAACAGATTGGAACCGGCTTATTGATACAAGCTAAACAAAACAAGGGTAATATTTACAATTTATCTCTCTTAATCTAATAAGATCCTTGTCTAATTCAACTGTCCCCCTGAAGACAAGCTGCTAGAACAGGTAATGCTACTCGATCCCTCACTTTCAATACTCTAGCCCCATATCTGTAATTATAATTTAAACTATAACTAGAGAATAAAAAAAATCGATAGATTAAATGGAAATAAAATTGAAACATTATGAAATATTCTCAGTTTACAAAAGGAGTCCTAGAAATGATATATTGTAAATTTTGACTCAGAAGACTCGGTTCACTTTCTAGGTTGGCTTCATCATAGCAATAGGATTCAGAGTGCCCAGTGAATAGAGCTTTGGATTTTCAGTCAAGTCTGGATCCAGTCATAGTAACTTAGCATATGTGATACTCTGAACAAGGCACTTAACCTCTCTCAAACTCAGTTTCCTCATTTTGAAATTGGGAATGATAATAGGATTTACCTCATAGACTAGTTGTAAATATCAAGTGAGAAAATAATGAAAATGCTTCATAAATCTTAAAAGTACTATATAAATATTTGTTTATCATTATAGTTATTTTATTGTAATTTTCATTATTTAACTTTGTTTGAATTTCTTTATCTCTACATGAGCAAGTAATTTTAAAGGTCTAAATTCTAATCTTTAAAATTACACTCACAATGACTTCCTGGAAGGCCTTGGATAAAGTCGTTTTTCCTCTCTGTCTTCTGTTTCTCATATCTAAATTTGAAAATAGATAGTACTAGATAGTTGCTAAAATATCAGGTCTCTGACATTAAGTGATCCTGATTATTTAAAAGAACAGTGTACTGAGAATCAGGAGGAAATCTGGAAATAGATTTTTTTTTAAACTAGGGACTAAAAAACTTGGGGATAGTATAGTGCTACAACAAAATAATTATCATATGTACAAACTATTTGTCCTCCAGCCTGGAAACTGGAAGAGGTAGAAGGGATCCAGAAGGTCTTTGGGGAATGGGACCATCTAGAAGAAACTCAGAAATGGGAACAAGGGAGGCAGGCACTGAATTTGGACCATACTTCATGACCTGTTACTACACTTAATTTTCATTGAATCATGACTTGGAAAGGATGAATTTCATATGTCTGCCTCTCTGAATTTAATTGTGAATTTAGTATGCTTTATTGCATGGTCAAATTCTGTGAAAGGAATGGGAAGGAAGATGGTTTAGAAAAACAAAATGAAACTGTGGTGAGATAGACCTGTATTTTGGCCTCAATGAGTGACTTCTTATACCTAGGCTTGAGCTTCCTATTCTGCAAAATGAAGAGCTAGACTAAGAATGATCAATGAGCTCTAAAGTCTAGTTCTAAATACATACATACATATGCATATATGTACATATGTACAAATGTTTTATTGTTTCCTATTGAAAAAGTGTTTTATTGTTTCCTATTGAAAAAGTTGTCACATGAGGGTTTAATGTCCTTAAAAGACTCCCCCCCACTTCAGCAGCATTGCCTTTGATTGACAATAAATGCTCTGTGGTTAAGGCAGAGAGAACAAAGACAATGTGAAGCACTGACCTGCTGCTTCAAGGATTGAAGCCTAGGTGACACATATGACATAAAAAAAATGAATAAACTGGTGCAATTGGAAGACAAGTTGTTGAAGACACAGATTCCCAGTATTTCCTCCTTATATCAATCAATTTGAAAACAAAGAGGCTGCCACTATATTGATCAGCAGCAGGGCCTTTTGATCCAAATAAAGAACAGATTCCTACTCTGGTCTTGGTGTGAACAGTTATCACAAATAGATAAATTCACATATAAAAGGAGAGAAGCCCTGCTGAAGATACTCTATACATATGTGATCATCTTACAATATTGTGCTACTTTGAAAACAGTACATTTTACTTTTCTATAGCTCATGTAAGCCTTTCCAGTTTTTTCTGATAGCACCTGGCTCATCATTTCTTATAGCAGAATAGTATTTCATCACAGTCACATACTACAATTCTTCAGTTATTGTCCAGTTGATGGGTATTCCCTCAATCTCCATTTCTTTGCCACCAGAAAAGAGCTGTTAGATATATTTTTGTACATATTAAAAAATCTCTTTTGAGATACAACCTTGACGGGATTAATTGAAATAAAATAAATCCTTGTATTTAAACTTTGTGTAACAGACAATAAATAGTTAAAATATTATGCCCTTCCAAAGTAGATTGTCCCTAGCCATGCTGACCTCATGAAGAATAGACTATAGAATTTTTTTTTTCTCTCACCCATGAGAAATGGCCTCTCTTTTATAGATAAGTACCATATGGAGCTCAAAAGAAGAAAGGGGGTAGAATTCTGGATTCTACATACAGGGGAAAGCTGACCTGGGAAAGTACCATCTTCTTTATGTGATTCATCATGAAAAGAACTTAAAGTTTCCTAAATTTCTCTTCTTTTCCTCTGACTTCCAACCTTGAGAACTTCACAAGCGAAAAATTTCTGAGTCAGTGGGTATCTGGCTGACATCCAAAATTTCTCCTGAAATATACTTTTCTCCTCTTCCTTAAGCAGCCAATTATTTGACCTGTTTATTGATTTTAAGCATTAATAAAGATCTTTTGACTCCCATTGTCTCCAAATCAGGGATCTTAGAGTTCTCAGACACCTTCAGTTCTCTTGTGATTTCTTGTTACAGAGCTAATGACAGTATTGGTAAATCAAAGATTTTATATATGGATTTATAACCTTTGGAAATAATTTCAAATTGCTTTATAGGATGATTGAATCAGTTCACAGTTTGGCCAAAAATGTACTAATGTCTCATTTTTATGACATCCCCTCGAATATTTATTAATTTTGCTTTTTTCTGTCCTATTAGCCAACAATATAACATTTGTATATAGGTACATATATGTATGTATATGTATGTATTTAGAACTGGACTTTAGAGATCATTGATCATTCTCATTCTATTGTTTTATTTTGCAAAATGCGAAGCTCAAGTCTAGGGAGAGGAAGTCACTGATTGAGTCTAAAATACAGGTTTATCTCACCAGAAGTTCATTTTGTTTTTCTAAACCATCATCTTTCTCATTCTTTTCACATGAAAAAAAACAAGGAATAGTAGAAGTGAGGAATTAAAAAGGGAAAAAGAATCAAATAATGGAATCCACCAAGATGAATCAGAGAAATGTACACTATCCACTGTAGGGTAACTTTAGAATTGTTTTAATTTTCATTTCTTCCATCAATAGAAGATAGAGCATTTTTTCATTTGATTAATGATAACTTTGATCATATCATCTGAAAAATATGTTATCCTTTGATCTTTTATCAATGGAGGAATGGCTCTAATTTTATAAATTTGACTTAATTTTCTATTTTTTTTAGAAATGAGTTATTTTTAGAAGAAACTTTGCTCAATTTTTTCCCCAGTATTTTCCCTATTTTTATTTTGTTCTCTCTCTTCTGCCACCTTGTCCCTGCTCAAAAGTGTTTTGGTTTTGGTACCCTATCTCCCAATCTGTCCTCCCCTTTTTTCACTCACTTCTTTTATCTTATCTCGTCCCCTCCTATTTTCCTATATGATAAGATAGATTTCTATACTGGCTTCAGCATGTATGTTATTCCTTCTTTGATCCAACTCTGATGAGAGTAAAGTTAACTTACTCCTCCTCACAATTCCCATTTTCTCCCTTTTGTTTGTCATTTTTATGTGACAAAACTTTCCCTATACAACCTCTCACTTTTCCTTTCCCCTAAAATATTCCTCCCTTACCATTTAATTTTATTTTTTAGATATTATTCTTTCACATTAAACTCACACTTGTGCCCTGTGTCTGTATATACTCCTAACTAATAATGAGAAAATTCTTATGAGTCATTTGTATCATCTTCCTGTATAGGAATGTAACAGTTTAATCTTATTAAGTCATGATTTCATTTTTTCTACTTATTTTTTAATGGTTCCTTTGAGTCTTGGGTTTGATAGCCAAAACTTCTATTTGCCTCTGATATTTTCATCAAGAATTCTTGAAAATCATCTATTTCATTGAATGTTCATTTTCCCAGTGAAGAATTTTACTCAGTTTCACTGGATGGAAGATTCTTGTTTGCAATCCTTGCTCCTTTGCCCTTTGTAATATATTATTTCAAGTTTTGTGATTCTTTAAGATAGATGTTACTAAATCTTGCGTTATCTTGACTTGTGGTTCCTTGGCAATTGGATTATTCCTTTCTGACTGCTTGAAAGACTTTTTTCTATTTTGTCCTCTAATTCTAGGTTATCAGGGCACTTTACCTTGATGATTTCTTGAAAGAAGAAGTCTAGGCTCTTTTTTTTTTAAATCATGGCTTTCAGCTAGTTGTTTTTACCCCAGAACATAATATTCATTCTCTTCCTTTTTATTCTTTTGTTTTCCTTTTATTGTTTCTTGTTTTCTGATAAAATCTTTAGCTTCCATTTTATTCATTTTAATTTTAAGTAGTTATTTCTTCAGTAAGCTTTTGTACTTTTTTTTTTTAACTTGGTCAGTCCAACTTATTACAGAGGTTTTTTTGTTTGTTTTTTTCTGCAGTGTATTTTTTTGCCACTTTTTCCATATTGGCAATTCTGCTTTTTAAGAAATTCTTCTCATTGGATTTTTATACCTCCTTTTTAATTTGACCTAGGCTGTTTTTTTTAAACTGTGATTTTCTTTAGTATTTGTTGTTTCTCCTTTACCAAGCTATTGACTTCTTTTCATGATTTTTTATATCATTTCATTTCCCTTCCAAATTATTCTCTAGCTCTCATTTAATTTTCAAAATCCTTTTTGAGCTCTTCAATTGTCTGAAATCAATTCATATTTTCTTTTTTTTCTTGAAGGCTTTGGATATAGGACCTATAAATTACTTGAATTTCAACTCTTTTAAAGTAGGCATACACTTCAAGAATAAAGAGAGCATTGTCCCAAGTTTCAGTATTTTTCTTTGTTTTCTTTTGTTTGTGCAGCTGTTTTCAGGGATAATTCTGGGGACAGTAAGTGTTCAGTTCTTCCAAAGTGATTTGATTTAAGAAAAGGTACATGTGTGACCTAGATCTGAGTATGGGCAGAGCAACAGAGCTCTGCCCCAGTGATAGTAAAGAAGACCCCTGTAATCTCCTTCCAACCAGTTGTTCAACCTATGCAATCCTGGTTCCTTTGGCCTTGGGAACATATTATTTTTAGTCATCTATATTACCATTGTTCATCTCTGGGCTAAGAGCTCTGGAAGTAATTGTTGCTATCTCTGATTCAATCAGCCTGAGTTCTGATCCTGGTTTTCTGAGGTCCAGTCTGTCCGGGCTTGTTAGATCTGGACTGTACTCCTCTCTCACCCTGTGAGAGCAGACCTTCCTTGTCAATGTTTAAAGTTATCTTAGACTGGAAAATTGTTTCACTCAGTCTTTTTGTGGATTCTGCCACTTTAGAATTTGTTTAGATCATTGTTTAAAGTTAATTTTGAGGAGCTTATGGAAAAGTCAAGTGAATACTTGCCTTTATTCTTCCATCTTAGTTCCACTTAATCATTTCTTATTTGATAAATTCTCACCTTGTTAAGGAAAGGGTATTCTCTTCATTATTGACTGTGCAGATTTACACAGAACATAAAGCATTTCCATTTGTAAAAGTATTATATGTTGATTAATAAAATGTATTACTTAGCTGTGAAAATAAATATACTGCAGACTATCTATACAAACACACTAATTCACACACTTAACACATACAAACCCACATACATACACACTCAGGCAAAAGAAAATAACCCACTGACTTTAAATAATTAGTTTAGGATCACAGCTTAGCTTGGGGATGATTCACCATGAACAGGTCACTTTAATCTCTTATTAGGTGGTATAGTTCAAAAGCAAATTTTTCCTCCCCACAAATACTATATTCTAAGTATGACTTAATAATCACACATTAGCACTATTTGGCAGATACCAGTTCCTGACTTACTTAGGCCAAAGTAAATCTTAGATAGTTGGAGTATTATATGACAGTTCAATTGCATAAAACTACTTCTTTGACCCATTTTAGGAACTCCCTAAAAATGAGCATTCAAGCACACATAAAGTTACAGATTCCTCTAGAATTTAACTCATTCTTATTGGTTATATTGGATGAAATTTATGTACTAGTATTACATGTTTCTTATTGATTTAACCAACCATATAATGTGAAGAAGCACCACTAATGTATTTCTAACCCATTTTATCTCAATCACTTCAATATAGTATAAGAAACCTGAAAGCAATATGCTTCAGCTTAATGGGAAGCACAATGGATCTAGAGTCAGCTCAGTTTGAATCCAGGGCTATTAATAATGAATAGCCAGGCCATTCCTTGCTAGATCCAATTGAAAAGCCTACTCAACTCAGTAAAAATCTATCAGCGCTTGTGCTCTTAAAGAAAACCATACAAGGGGTAATTTTACTACAATATAATGAAGTTTCAGATGAGGCATCGTGGAATATGGAGGTCATTTGTATTATACAAATAGATTTTATTGTTCTTCTTAAATCAAAAACAGGAGTTTACATGCTTCTTTTCCTACGAGGGATCACATTTCCCTAGTTTTCTCTACCCACTGCTTTATTCTATTTTCTTCCATATTCCAATTTCCAGGTCATTGATCAAGCAAATTATTAAGGAGGCAGGGATAACAAAAGGATATTCTATTGATCTAATATATACTCTGTCAGCATTCTTCCATAACTGGGAACATGCTAACTCAAATGCACTCACCATTAATAACTCAATCCCTCTAAAATCAATCCAGGTATCTCCTCGCCACATGTCAGATGTCTTGATAATGATGTGTTGTGAATAGTCTAATATCTCAAGTCACTAAGAGCTATCATCTTGGATTCTTTGCTGTCAGCATTTTTGATTCATTCTCTGAAGACCCAGAAAAAGCCAGGAGTTTTGAATGATCATCTGTGTAGAGTGACTAGCTTAAAAAAAGACCACCAAAAGACCCTTGAAATTTTAGGGTGTGAAAAGGAATATTAACTTGAAAAAGCTGCAGTTCCTTGACTCTTAAAGAGAAGTAAAATATTGACTATATTCCTTACCTATCTTACTGGAGTATTGAGATGAGAACATTTTTAAAATTTTTAAAAGGGGAACAGTTAGGTGGTGCAGTGGATAGAGCACCAGCCCTGAAGTCAGGAGTACCTGAGTTCAAAGCCGGCATCAGACACTTAATAATTACCTAGCTGTGTGGCCTTGGGCAAGTCACTTTAACCCCATTGCTTTGCAAAAATAAAAAAAAACTAAAAAAAACCATTAAAAGTTTTAAAATCTTGTTTTTCTGTAGTCCTAATATTAGTACGATTCCTAGAACTACTACTAAAATATACTCTTCCAATCCTCAATCTGTGACTTCATTCACCATTTCAGTAATATACTAACCTATATTTCCCTTCTTTGGCTACCACAATCTTTTAGATATCCTCCCCTACCCTTAGTGTGTAATTATCTCTTCAAGATCAGGTAATATTTTGTTTTTAAATTTTTGTACACATACTTTACCAAATTGTTTGACAAAAAAGTAAATTATACATTTTTTTTTACTCATCCTTCATCATGGTATGACATTTACACTGTATTTTCAAAGGTATAGTAACATATCCCAAGCTTTGGTATGTCTGAACAAGATAGAAAACCTATCATCAAAGATCTGGCATTAATTGTGGAATAGTAGATTTTTGTGGGAATAGAAAATAAATCAAACTACCTACAGAGGCTGTATTAGGCATTGGCAAAGTCAGTATCTATATGGGGTAATAATGAATCCTTGAAGTATTACTAATAATTCTTAAGTATTTCAATATTTTGAAAAAAATAGAATTTACTAAGTGTGAGCACTCCCTCTACTGACATAGATTCATTTAAAAATTATTTTATCTTTTAACAGTCACTATGATACTTCCAAGTACTAAGACATTCATTTCCAAATGGCTAACCATTTGATCATGACTCTTCCTGTATTTAGGTTCAGTGGTTCTCAGATACACCACCCACCCCACACTCTATACCCCACACACATAAAATTTATTCTCAGGCTCATATTATAGCCTTTTTTCTATTTTGGTAGAACCTGACTTTATCTACCAACTCATACTTTCTGTAGCATAGCCAATATTTTAGATATAAGATTTAAAGTTCCTGAGATTCTAAAATCGTAAGACGTTGCTGTACTCAAATTTGATGATTTGTTTTCATTTCTCTGAAAGGAGTTATCTGCAGAGCACCCACAGTTAGGGGAAGATGGAAGTTTAGTATCTAATTAAATCACTTATTTTAAAAATAAGACTAATATTTAGAATTGGAAGGGACTTAAGGAACAATCTTGCCTATAACCTAAATTTTTAAATATTTTTATTTTTATTGATATTATATTTTCCCAAATACATATTATGAAAGGTTTACAACATTCATCTATATCCCTATGTATATTTTTAAGTTACAAAATTTCCTTCCACCTGCCCTTCCCACCTTCTTCCCCTCTGCAGTGAATAGTCAGGTTAACATTGACATACACATTTGTGTTAAATTTTTACAGATTAGTTATTTTCAATATGAGGAATTAGGCATAAGGGAAAGAAATACATAAGGGATTTTTTTTTTAAATTTGATTGTGGGGGCAGCTAGGTGGCCTAGTAGATAAAGCACCAGCCCTAGAGTCAGGAGTACCTGGGTTCTAATCTGGTCTCAGACACTTAATAATTACCTAGCTGTGTGGCCTTGGGCAAGACACTTAACCCCGTTTGCCTTGCAAAAACCAAAAAAAAATGTAACATTCATCAGATTCTGAAGGATTCTTTTTGTTTTGTTTTGTTTTGTTTTTCCTCCTCTGAATGGGGATAATATTGTCCATAGCCAATCTAATGCACTTGTCCTGGCTCTCTGAACTGCTGAGAGGAGCTCTATCCTTCAGGGTTGATCATCTCACAATGTTGTTGTTAATGTATACATTATTCTCTTGGTTCTGCTCCCTTCAGTCAGCATCAGATCCTGCCCTTCCTTCCATGGTTCTCTAGAGTCTGACCATTCATTTATAGAACAATAGTATTCCATATCATTCATGTACAATAACTTGTTTAGCCATTCCCCAGTTGATGGGCATCCCCTCTATTTCCAGGTTTTTGCCACTATAAAAAGAACTGCTATAGAATATTTTGGAACATAGAAGACTTTTTCACAGTTTTATGATTTCTTTGGGATATAGGTCTAGAATTGGATTTGCTGGGTAAATGGTATGAACAGTTTTAGTATTCTTTGGGCATAGTTCCATATCGCTCTCCAGGAAGATTAGATCTGTTCACAACTCCACCAGCAATGCTTCAATGTCCCAATCCTCCTACAACAACTGCAACATTGATTATTTTCCATTTTTGTCATCTTAGCCATTCTGATAGGTGTGAGTATTCCTCAGAATTGTTTTAATTTGTATTTTTCTAAACAAAAATGATTTGAATCATGTTTTCCTATAACTATATATCACTTGAACTTGAAACCTGTCTATACATATCATTTGACTATCAAATAAAGAATTTCTTAAAATCTTATAAATTTTATCTATGTATTTTAGCAATAAGACCTTTATCAATACTAATTGTGAAAACTGTTTCCCAGGTTTTTGCTTTCCTTCTAATTTTGGCAGTATTGATTTTATTAGCACAAAACCCTTTTAATTTAATATAGTCAAAATTATTCATTTTTCAGTTTATAATATATTCTATTTTTTGTTTGTTTATAAATCTTTCCCTTCTCCCTAGATCTGATAGAGTCCTAATTTAGTAGTTGAGTATAATATGACTCCAGTGAAGAGATATGATTTTTCCCAATATCACACAGGTAGAAAATGTCAGAGGCAAGATTCTAATCTAGGGCCCCTAACATCAGAGTCATTCAGAGTCAACTATAGATCTATTCCAATTACATTAGTATGGGGGGACAGCTAGGTGGCACAGGGATAGCTAGGTGGCACAGTGGATAAAGCACCAACCCTGACATCAGGAAGACCTGAGTTCAAATTCAGCCTCAGATACTTAATAATTGACTATTTGTGTGGCCTTGGGACAGTCACTTAACCCCATTGCCTTAATTTTTTTTTTTACAAAATTAAAAAAGAAAGAATACTATGGAGCAACGTTTGACCTGTACCATACATAATTGAAAGTATTGATTCAGATCCCTTTGGGGAACAAATCATACTGAAGATGTTCTGACTTCTCACAGAAATACTGAAAAAGGAAAGGGAAGTATGTAAGTCTCTGACTGAAGTAGCAATAATCAATTGTGGCTCTCCAGTGTGACAGAGAGACAAGTACGATGGAAGCAGCTACATTGAAGAATGTCAAATTTTTTACATGCCACTTTTGATCAGTTCCTTCTCTAAAGGGAGATTGAGAAGAGTCAGTACAGTTCAATATAAAGCATTGAACATTTAATTGAGGTTCTACCCCTCCCAACTTTAATACTTAATAGTTGTAACACTGGCAAATAATATTCCCAAATTTAGGCTTCATTTTCCCCATTTACAACAATCAGTGTTTTGAGGTTACTCATATCTTCATATATGATCTCCTGATGCTAGAATTAGATGCTTTCCATAGAGCCATTTTTTATCTCTAAGATTTCTCTCTAATTCTGCATTTTATAATTAATTGATGATAGCACTTCATGGGGGAGTGAAATATTTTGCAAGGGCGAGAAAAGATAGCCATGAGACGCAACAACTAAAACTGAGAGAAATTGAAGGAAAACTAATCAGGGATGTCTTACTTTTCCTTATACTTTAGTGTTTGTTGTTACAAAGTAAACTGTTTTCTCTGAGGACAGAATGCATGCAGAGTATTAGAAATTTGACAGAAGACAGAAATGAAGGAAATGTCATCTACTCACCTCACTTGCCCTGGAAAGAATACATTCAGGGTAAAAAGTTGCACAGAAGAAGCCATTCTGGAAAAACAACCAGGGAGATTTTCCAAGCATGTAATATAGATTCAATGATGAGCACTTAAGGAATGGTATAAAACCTGAAGATCATAGTGAATCACTTTTCCATGTTACCCTTGTGCTTTCATTCTTATAATTTTAGGAGGAGCTCACCATTAAACATTTAATATTGTCTCAATTTTCCTATTCACCAACTCCAAAGAAAATTGTTGTTTTAATTGTTCATTGCTGTCCAACTCTTATTGACCTCATGGAACACATTGTCCATTTCTTGGAGAAGAAATTAGAGTAGTTTGACATTTCCTTCTAAGGTGAATTAAGACAAAAAGTAGAAAAGTGACTTGCCCAGGGTCACATAGCTAATGTCATGGCTCAGATTTGACCTCATGTCTTCCAAATTCCAAACCCAGATCTCTATCCTTTGAACCTCATAGATACCTTCCAGATAGAGGCTAAATGACTTGCCAAAGGTTACACAGCTAGTAAGTGTCTGAATCTGTATTTGACCTCACACCTCTCTGATTCTGAGACCATTACTTTATCCACTGAGACAATTAGTTGTATGTCAGAATAAAAATAATTATTCTCAAATAGACCTCCAGAATCAATGTTCCATAAATGTTCTGAAAGTAAACATGATTATGAAAAATAACATAGTTTAGAGGAAGCATGCTGGATTTGAATTAAGAAATAATTAATTTTAAAGCTTGTCTTACCATGCATTCATGATATGTTTTTACATTTTAGGCAATGGGGTTAAAGTGACTTGCCCAAAATCACACAGCTAGACAATTAATATGTGTCTGAGTCCAGATTTGAACTCAGGTCCTCCTAAATCTAGGGCTGGTGCTCTAGCTGCTCCATTTTTTTTGGTTTTGTTTTTTTTTAATAGAAGACAATGGGGTTAAGTGACTTGTCCAAGGTCACACCGGCGATTATTATGTGACTGAGGTCAATTTTGAACTCAGGTCCTCCTGACTCCAGGGCCAGTTCTATATCCACTACACCCACAAGCTGTCCCCCTGCATTCACTTTTTTTTAGATTTTTGCAAGGCAAATGGGGTTAAGTGGCTTGCCCAAGTCCACACAGCAAGGTAATTATTGAGTGTCTGAGCCCAGATTTGAACTCAAGTACTCCTGACTCTAGGATCAGTGGTCTATTCACTGTGGCACCTATCCACCCCTGCATTCACATTTAAAAAAAATTATCTTATTTCTTTTCTATCTCACAGTTTTCTCTTTTTTTCGCTTAATCCTAATTCCTCATATCAAAAATGACTAATCTGTAAACATGTTTAACACACATATGTATGCAAAATATTCACCTAACTGTTCGTTCTGAGGGAAGGAGAAGAGGAAGGGAGGGTTATGACTCAATCTGTGCAGATGAATGTTGACTTTCATAATGTGAATATGGGAAAAACAAATCAATAAAAAAAAACCTGGGGCAGTTAGGTGGCATAGAGGACAGAGCACCGGCCCTGGAGTCAGGAGGACCTGAGTTCAAATTTGATCTCTGACACTTAATAATTACCTACTTGTGTTATCTGGGGCAAGTCACTTAATTACATTGCCTTAAATAAAAAAATTTAGAAGAATAACTCGTCCATACTATACTGCTTGAACAAACTAATTGATCATTGTGATTCAGTTTTCACAGCTATAAAATGAGTGTTGGACTAGATGACCTTTGAGAGCCATTCCAACTCAAAAGCTGCGATCTTTTGATCTATTGTATCCAGGGTTCAATAATCAAGTTTCTTTATAGATTCCAAGCCTCACTAATAGTAGGTTTTCATTGTTTGTTTGTTTTTTTCTTTTGCAGACCCTACTCTTTCCTTGAGACAATTCCCATGGTCAAAATTTTAGTTCAATAAAAACATCTACAATGTTTGGCATTGGTCTAAACACTAGGTATTCAAATAATAAAAAGAAATATATTTCTATCCCCAAGGAGCTTACAATCTTATTCTTGAAGACAACACATACACACACACACACACACACACACACACACACACACACACAAACACACACTCACACACATCTGGAAAAGGGCAAGGCAGGTACCCCTCACAAGGTCATTTTGTATGTGTAATTCAAACCAAGAAGAACTTTAATGGAAAAATGGAGAATTAGCTGGAAAGCCCAGATCTATGCTATATATATATATATATATATATATATATATATATATATATATATATATATATATATATATGATTCAGTTGAATTTCATGGTAAAATAACCTGTCACCTTTTCATTTCATATTCACAGAAAAGACACATTCATGGTTTCTGTAGTATGATATAGTGTGAAAAGTACATGATTTGTAGCCATGATACTAGACCTTTGGAACTAAAATCTGTAACTTCAACTATCTGAGAATCAATTTAGATATCACAAAAATAGAGCTAATAATCCATAACCTATCTTGCACAGAAGTTCAGTTTGAGGAGGATAGGAAATAATAAATATGAATGAAAATTTCAATATAGTTTCTATATGTACAAAAGCTAAGGGGAACTGACATTTATTTGATGATTTAATCTTTAAAAATAGATATGGGATGCAGTCAAAAAGATGACCTGCTGAGAGTCAACATCAAGGAAGACCCCTAACAAAAATTCTTTTTCTCTTTTGTTTTGGATAAATTTCACTTTGAATGTCCTACCAAAGTTGAGATATAAATGAAATTATCTAATGGCAGAAAGTTTCCCTCCATCAGGATATTTTTTTTATTTTTCAAAGTGGACCTGTGTGTAAGAATAAGGAATAAAATAAAATATGTTGGATTTTAAAGAAAATAATTATTTATCTCTTGGTATCTCTCTCTCTCTTCTTCTCTCTGTATCTCTCACAATCTGTGCTTGTTCTTATCTCTTTCCCTTTTTCTGTCTCTGTATAGCTTTCCTTTTATTTTTCTTTCCACCTTCTTTCTATCTCTCTCCATTTCTCCTTGTCTGTTTCTCTTGTCTGTGTGTCTATCTTTCTCTTTTTTTTCCTTCTTTTTTACCCAGTCTCTTTTTTCTTTCTCTCAATATTTCTTACAATGGGCTTTGATTGTGGAAAATATAGATAGAGATTTGGGTTTGTGTTCTCTTTTACTTAAAGGGATATAATACTAATAAAAATATTTTGTGAATTTGTACCAAATACAGGTCACTTTTTATTATTATTGATATAGTTAATACAGCTTAGCCAACTTATGTGACTTAGGATAAGCAGAAACTATGCTCTCTTGATTCATCTTCTAATTATGTATTCGTTCTTTCTCTGTCTCTTTTTCTGGATCTTCATTCAGATCATGCCCTCTAAATATAGACATCAAGTAGGATTCTATCATGAATTATCTTCTCTTCTTCTGTACTGTATCACTTGGTGATCTCATCCATTAATGGATGCATTTAATCATTATCTCTTGGCTGATGATTCTGAAATCTACTAATCCTATTTATCTATCAATCTAAATATGTGTATATCTATATATATTTATGTATAATAAAAAAGTATACAAGATGTATGAAGTAGTATCAAATTTGTCCTATATGCATCCCTATTTAAATGAATGGTCTTTCCTTTTTTTTGATCCATCATTTCCAGTCACATTAAATGTAATTCATAGGAGCTTTATCCCTTAATTTTACATATTTCCTTACTTCCCTTTTTTTGCTTCCAGTTTAGTAATAAAAATAAACTTTTTTTTATTGTTTTTGTTGAAGAAAACCTTTGTTCCCTAGTCATTAGGGTTCAATAGTAGTATGTATAAAGAGACTGAAAGGAACTTTAGGTGATATAATGTATTCTCCTCACTCCAGAAAATATAATTTAATATTTCACTGTGAAATTTCACAAAGAATATTGCATGTATACTGCATGTAGAGTATTTTTAAAGGAATTGGGTAAGAAAATACATAAACAACAATAAAAGTATGACTTATGTTCTTGATGGGGGACTGAAACAGTATTGAGAACTATTATATGCAGTATTCCTTGAGAAGTGTAATAGAGAAAGATAAAGCATTGTGCTATATGAAGTCATGAGAGGAAGCTATTTCTTTGTAGGGGACCAGATACTGTTTGTTGTAAGCATAATCCAAGAAACATGTCTGTTGAATCAAAAATATCTTATTCATTTACACAACAATTATTACATGTTTACTTTGCAAATCTTGTAAACTACTTTAGTTTATGAAAATCTCCCACTAGTAAAATATTTTTCTAAAAAAATGCAAATATCTACTGGTTTTTCTCAATAATATATTCCGGTAATAACAATAACTCATTATTCAATATAGCATGTTATATAGTCACAAAGTTCTTCCCCAAGATATTATAGCATTTGATCTTGAAAATAACCCTTTGAGGGAGTCAGGCCAGCATGTTCAACTGGAATTGGGCTATAAACTGAAATCTTAAGGAATAAGATGTGCTCACGGTATATAGATGAAAAAGGGACATAGATTTAATTTGATTGGTACTTCAGATATTTTAACTCCAAGGCTTAAGTTCACTTCTTTTACAAATAAATTAATATATTGCTAACATTCTTTTCTTTTGAAATTTCAAGTTCCAATCTGTCTTCTGTTTTCTCACCATACTACCACTCAATAAAGAAAGCAAAGCAAGGAATATGATATCATTTTTTGTATATATATATATATATATATATATATATATATATATGTTTGAAATTATACAAAGTTCCTTAGCCACATTTCAAAAAGAATAATAAAAATGAACAGAAAATTATGTTCCAGTTTACTCTCATTTTTTATCAGTTCTTTCTCAGGAAATAGATAGCATTTTTTATTAAGATCCCTTTGAATTGTCTTGGATCATTTTATAGATCCAATTAGTCAATTCCTTCACAGTTAGTTGATCATCACTGCAATATTTTTGTTGCATATTGTACACAGTGATCTCCCATTTCTCACTTCATTTCTCATCAATTCATGTAGATCTCCCCTTATTATTTTTTCTGAAATAACCTCCCTCATCATTTCTTATAACACAGTAATGTTCTACCACAATTTAATGCCACAATTTTTTTTCTGCTTTTTTCCCAATTTCTGAGTATCCCCTTAATTTCGAATTCCTCAGCACTCAAAAAATCTTCTATTAATATATTTGTCCATTTCAGATCTCCTTTTTCTTTGTCCTCTTTGATATACAAATCCAGATTGGTTTTACTGGATTCAAGTATGTCAAGCTTTGTAGCCCTTTTGCATGGTTCCAAATTGTTCTCCAGAATTGTTAGACCACTCACTATTCCACTAGCTATTCATTGGTGTACACATATATCTCGTATTCCCTCCAACATCTCTCCGGATTTGTATTTTTATTTTAACAGGAATTTATATTGTTTTTTCATAGGATTATAAATAGTTTTGATTTTCTCTTCTGAAAACTGTCTATATTCTTTAATCATATTTCAAATAGTGGAATGACTTTTATATATTTAAACTTGACAATTCTATATATACACAGAATATATTTGAAAAAAAGAGGTTTTTATCTGTTTTTAATATTGCATTGTATATGGTACTTTAAGCATAATATAATTTCCCTGATTATTTTTAAAATTAGATTTCTTTTTGCTTTTCCCTTTTCTCTTCAAATGCTTGTTACCTCTGCCTTTTGTTCTAACTGAATTTGAAGTTTATTAGATTCTGCTCTAGCCTTTTATTTTAACTCTGTATAGCTTTTTCTTTCAAGCTTCTTGTATTATTGTTGAATTCTAGGTCTAATCTATTTTGCTATCTGCTCACCCCACTCACATTCACAATTTTGAAATGTCCCCCAATCTATCTCTTCCTTCTTCCTTCTCACAGTGTATCTTCCTTTATCACCCCTTATATTTGGTTGATCATTCCAAATATAATTGACTAAGATCCATGCTCTTTGTCTATATAAACTTCATTTAACTGCCCTAAAAATTAATACACTTCTTAGGAAGTACATATTTTATTTTCCCAAATAGAAATACAATCAATTTAACTTTGAGTTCTTTATAATCATTATCTCATATTAATATTTTTATGTTTGATTGATTTTTCTGTTTGAAGATAAATTTTTTATTCATTTCTGATCTCATCATTAGAAATTCTAGAAAATTTTCTATTTCATTAAATATCCATTACCTCCTTGAAAAAAAAAGTATTACATTCAATTTTGGTGAATAAGCTGTTTTTGGTTCTACTTCTGCTAAATCCAAAGAGCGAGATGGAGAACAAAAGATGATAAATTTGGAGATTTTTATTTCTTTTGCACTGCCTGGGGATGAAGAGGACCCAAATCAGACAGTTCCTGAAGGGATAAGGATTTATAGTGATGGGGAGGGGATACTGAGAGCAAGCATGATACAGAAACCTTTGCTTTCTAACAGCAGTTAGAAAGAGTTTCTCGTCATACAACTACAAACATATGTAAACATATGTCTCAGTATAGATAGAGGGGCTGGACAGAATGGGAAAGGGTCAAGATCTTTGTGTTTTGTCTGAACATGTTTCCTAAGTTGGAGGGAGTCACATATTTATGAGTTTCCCACAGGTTTGAGGGAGTGAAAATTTTCTATCTTATGGTGCCACCGACATCTGGGGGAAGTGGAGGCAGTTTTGGGAGAAGGCAGGAATTTTAGAGATACAGCAAGACAAGGGTGTTTTGTGAATCTTTGACAAATTCATGGTATATCCGTGACCCCCCAGAGTCAAACATTTGGGCCCTGTCCAGTTATTTTCAGACCCCAAGGCTCCTAAGCAAATTTATATTTTTAAGGAGTTTCTTGGGGCCCAGAATGATGTCAGGGATCTCTTTCTGTATACAAATTTCACAAACAATGATATTGTGCTTCATTCCTAGTTTGTCTGCCTTTTAGAATGTCATACCCCAAGGCCTCCACTCCTTTAACATGGAAACCACCATTTTCAGTGATCATGGGTATGGTTTCACAATATTTTAATTGTTTCTTTCTGGCTTCAGGTAATTTCACATATGATGTTGGAGTATGTGATGTGGGACTTCTGAGATTCAGCTATAGTATTTCTGAGAGTTTTCAGTGAATTCTTTCAATTTTTATTTTATCCTCTGCTTCAAGAATATTAGGAGAGTTCTCCTTGATAATTTCTTGAATTATAATGTCTAGACTTTCTTTAGTCATTTCTTTCAGGGAGTTTAATAATTCTTAAGTTCTTGTCTCTCTCTCTTTGGTTTATTTTCCAGGTCAATAGTTTTCTGATGAGATATTTCACATTTGCTTTTTCAGAATAAAGTTCTTTTGACTTTGTTAATTGTATTTTTTTAATTTTTTAAAAAAATTTTTAAGGCAATGGGGATAACTGACTTGTCCCAAGTGCCAGAACTAGACAATTATTAAGTGCTGTGGCTGGATTTGAACTCAGTTCCTTCTGACTTCAGTGCTCTATCCACTAAACCACCTAGTTGCACATGCCCAGTTTTCTTGGCATTAGGAGCTTCCAATTTTTTATTTTAATTTTTATGGAATTATTTTCTTCAGTGTGATCTTGTGCTTTTTTTCCTATTTAGGGAGGTCTCAACAGTGATGTTTCTGTTTCTCCTATTTGTATAGTTCTTTTTTGGTTATTATTTGTTCAGAATTTTTATGCTACTTTTACTTAGTTATTAATTACCTGCATAATTTTCTTATAACACTCTCGTTTATTTTGTTTTTTTTCTATACCTCTCATACCTTCTTTAACTCTTCTAGAATTCATGTTATTTGGGTTCAATAAGCATTTTTTCCTCTGAGATTTAAAAATTATTTTCACAATCTTGTCACTTGATTTATGCTTTACTCTTTTATATCATTGTAATAACTTTTCATGATCAAAAGTTTTATTATTGTTCGTTCATTTTTCCAACCTATTTTTGGGGGGCAAAGACAATAGCACCACAAACCTAGCAAACTCCTGGAGTTTTTTCCCAAATCAATCTTAATTGAAGCCTCTCCCTAAAGCAACAAAACCCACAATATTTTAAAGGATTTTCATTAGAGGTCTTTTCACATAATTATAAAGGGAATATATTCCAGCATAGATAGGGATGTGAAAACCAGTGGGAGCCACAGTGCAGCTCAGATGTGGGCTCGACAAGCTGGCATTTCAGCAGGGCAGCAGTGAGGGTCCCAACCTCAGCTCACAAGACAAAATTCAAGCTCCTAGAACTTTGGTCCAGCAGTGGAGTGGGTTGTGTTACACTACAAGACAGAATAAATCACTAAAAACTGAAACAGTATGGGCAACTCCATACTCGAAGGGTGAGCCAGGCACTAGATCTCAGATTCAGTGCAAAATGTTTGGGACTGTGCCCCCTTTGTCCCAGGAGCAGAGTTCAAATAAAAAAAAATGAACAAAAAAACAACAAAAAAGTGCCAACCATAGAAAAGTTGCTTTCTGATAGGGACAAATCAAAAAACACTAACTAGAAGAGGAAAACAATGACACATCGTCCACATGTGAAGTCTCAAAGGGATTTTTGAGTTGGTCTCAAATCTAAAAAGACCTCTTGGAAGATCTCAAAAAGATTTTAAAAACTGAAGAAGAGAAGAGAGATAATGGAGATGAGGTCATCATTCAGGAGAATTATGAAAATTTGATTGAAGAAAATAACTTTTAAAAGAAAAATGAACCATAACACCAAAGATTAAGTGGAATAAATAATGTCATCAAAAAACTGAGACAACACAAAATTGCCAACAGTGAAACAGAAAAGGTGTGGCCAGGTTGTAGATATTTGGTGTAGAGGATCACATTTACTCATTGGGTCAGAAGCAATATAAGGTTTGGTTTGATTGAAATGATAGGGAAGTTCAGAATCTAATAACTGAAAAATTAGAACTCCACAGAGATTACCAGCAGAATATTTTTCCCATCTCTAATAAGGCTTTATTTAATTCCACTGAAAATAAAATACAAGTGAAGCTTAGAGAGATTGATTCTTGGTTCAATAAGAAGACATAAGTGCTTCAGTTTTGTACAAATAGTTAAAACTCAAAGGATGCCTTAAAGGCTATTTTTCCCCATTTCACCGACTATTTGCTGATGGAGCCACACTGATGATTGATAAGAACATGATCTTGGAGAAGTGGGCTGAACCTTTCTATTTTGTCCTCAACAGGCAGTCATCAAAAAATGCTTAAACTGGGACCAGGTAAGCAGTGCAGTGGATAGAGCACTGGCCCTGGAGTCAGGAGTACCTGAGTTCAAATCCAGCCTCAGACACTTAATAATTACCTAGATGTGTGGCCTTGGGCAAGCCACTAAACCCCATTACTTTGCAAAAAAAATTTTAAAAATGCTTAAACCACAGACTGTTTATCTCAGGTTGAAGTCAAACCTTCTCTAGACTGAACTTCCAACTGAAGAAGAGATTTGAATGCTATTAGTCTCCTCTTCTGTGATAAAACTCTTAATTCTTACTTCATTTCCACAGAAATCTACAAAGTAGATGGTTTAACTGCTCATACAAAAATTGACAGGAAACAATCTAGGTTCTCCAGAATAATGAACTACATTGTCCTGAGGTCACTGTGTTGAGGGAAGATGTGATCTCTCTCTTAATCATTTCCGACGAGACTCTAGAGTCCTTAATAAGCTGATGGCTATCTTAACCTGGAAGATATTAATTGTCCTGAAAGTCAATATGTATTCAGAAAGGACAGAGGAATGAATGACATTTTTGTCAGCCTGATTCCCCAGCAGAAATACCAGAAATAGACTAGAGGTCTGAACATAATGTTCATAAATAAGACAATGACCTTTGCTATTGTCAGTCCTGAGGAATTTGGAAAATCAAAGCAAAACTTGATTGCCAGAAGAAGATTCTGAAGATCACCTGACAAAAATAAACTATTTTACAGTCAGATCCTCTCATGGACTGAACTATGAATCTTTTAAACTCTATTATAGAGAACACATTTCCAATGGACTTTGTCACATTATTCAAATGCCAAATGTGTATTTGCCTAAAAGACTATTTTATGATGAGCTCACACAAAGCAAGAACTAAGATGGAGGTCAGAACAGATTCAAGGACACTCAAGGTCTCATTGAAAAATTTTAATATTAATTGTGAAACATGAGAGACCCAGGCATAGGACCATCTAGCATGGTATACTTGCATCAAAAAAAAAAAAGACATTATGTTCTGTGAGCAAAGCAGAATTGTAGTAGGTCAAAAGAAATAAGAGATGCAAAAGTTTACAGACATCTCCACTCCATTTTCTCCTCTATACTTTTTCCACTCAATTTATGATAGTTTTCTGATTATATTGGTCTTATCAGTCACATTTAGACATATTCTGCTTCGGCCTAATGATATCATCATATTCTACTTTTTGTTCAAAGGAAAAGGACAATGACTTCATAGTTTGTAAGAAAATTTTGTATATTTTTAAGTTTTATAGAATGTTGAGTCATGATTTTTATGGCATGATTTATTAGTTAGAAGAATCCATATTATGTTCTGCTTCTCTGGCCCTTAGGATCTGCCAGGGAGGAAAGAATGAGGGCCCTTTTATAGTACCCTGAGTTTGTGCTTGTAGCATCTGTTCATTGTCAGTTTCTTTGAGCATTAAATTGAAAGGAAATACTATTAATTATAAATGATTTGGCTGTCAGGAGGAATAAGTCTGGCATCCATCTACACAGCACCTTCCCTTGGTTCCCACATGAAGTCTTTGTACTGATAAATGACAGATTATGACTTCTGGGATCTTGGTTTTCCAAGCAGACTCTGCATTCTGAGAGATAGATGAATACGCATTTCTCAGACTGATCCCTCTGTGTTTTCTGCAGAATTTATGGAGACATTCCTTCAAACTTCCTCTCATTGCAGCTCATTAATAAAGAACCCCTAAACTAGCCAGCATGATATAGCAGAAAGACTATTGTGTTAGAATCAAAGGAAATTATTTTCATCTTTTGCTACAATATTGTTTACGAGTCTGATCCTGAACAACTCATTTACTTTCATAGCATTTTGATGTCCTCATTTGAAAATCTGTGTTTTGAGGAATGGGTAGTAGCCCATATAGTCTCTAGCTCCCTTTAGTGATAGCATTTCTATTTCAGCAAGAGTCATATTTCTTTTCACTTGCATACAATTATTTACTCATCTAAGTAATTGACTTTTATAAACCCATTTATCATTATTTTAGTATTTAATTCATTCAGAGTAAAAAATGATATATCACATGAAGCAGTGAGATCAAAATGTTTTGATAAAGAGCAGCTAAGATGGCACAGTGGATAAAGCACTGGTCCTGGAGGCAGGAGGATCTGAATCAAATCCAGCTTCAGACACTTAATTATTTAGCTAGGTGATGGGGGGGGGGGGGCAAGACACTTAACCTTAAACAAATAAAAAAGTTTTTAAAAATAAGTTTTGTTAAAAGTCAATTTTGTAAGCAATATATCAAATGATGTTGAGAAATTTGTCTGATACAAAAATCTTCCATAGGGTTGCTTCTCATGAACTTCATTGTGGTATAAAAATATAGATTTCCAAATGCTGTGTCTGAGGGTCTGTAAGTCAAAAGGATAATGGACTCAGTGTCCTTTATAGAAGCATCTTATCTAGGTAAGGAGTGATTTATCATGAGAAAACTTGCCATCAGGTAGGAATTAATTTGGACTAGTCATAAGCATCATCCACCTGAGTGGCTAAAACCACACATTACAAAGAGTAGGTGCTTAATAAATATTGGTTGCATTTGTGGACATAAAATTGTTTCAGTTAATGCGATGCCTCTTTGTGGCAAGAAGATGACCCTGAGTCATCAAGTCCTGTGGTAGTAGACCATAATTTAGCATATTCTATCAAGCTGGCCTGGTTTTGAATGCATTATATTGAAATTCTGTGTTCTTTCATCAGAGGACCAGCCTAACTAAGTTTAGAAGAAATCAGAAGTTAAAAAAAAATAAAATTGATCAGCTAAAAAAAACAAATCAGAAGTAGCTTTTTGAGTTTAAAGAAGCCTTTGAAACTTTCATTTTGCTGCAAAGTTACAAAGGTATAGGGAATTTTATTCAGGGAGACAAAATACACATACCAATTAAAACCATTCTACTTAATGCAATTTGTATCTGTCCACTAAGATGTAGAGGGTAAGTGACCTGAAATGGTTTTTGGATGTGGAAGAAATTTGAAATGCCTAAATATTTTGCTGGGTTCTCTCAGCTTGATAAATATTATGAAGGTCACACACTTTGTTAGGCTTCTGAAATGCATCTTACATGAAATTAAATATGAATGCTAATATCTTACTCAAAAACATAGGAAACTTTTTCTATTGCTTCTCAATGATTTTTTTCTGCCTCCAAGATTATTGTTAATTAAGAGTCAGGAAGAAAGTCTGAAGTGAAGAACTATCCCACCTTTAGATACTGAAATTAAAAGCAAGCTCATAATTTGTGGGTCTCTCATTATCTCTCTCTGACTGCCTATCTCTTTCTGTCTCTTTCTCGTTTGGGTTTACCTCTTCTCTATCTCTGTCTCTGTCTATGTCTCTGTCTCTGTCTCTGTGTCTCTGTCTGTCTGTCTGTCTGTCTCTCTCCCCTCCTCTTTCTTTCCCTTTCTCTCACTCATTTCTATCCATCTTATTTCTTGTGTAATAATAACTTCATTATCTATTTCTAGGAAAAGTACAAGGAGAGTTCCATTTGCTTCTCTCCACATATCCTAACCTGGAAGTTATGCTCCCAAATATTATATTTCATGTTTTTCTTAGTACTCCCCTTCCCCCCCAATTTTTTGGATTATGTTCGATATTCAAATTCCTAAGGATAGGCTATCCCTATTAAAACATCTAGATCACTGAAATGTCTTCCTGAAGAATTGACTGTGATAAAAGTTTTCTCAACACCCCTCCTAAAAAACTATTTCCCCAAAGCAATTTTCTAGGAAAAAGAAGGAAGTGTATAACAGAATATTGCTTTATGGCTTAAAAATCAATTATTTGTGACAGCTCCAAAAGAGATCTGGTCAATATTATAGCCATATTTATTAACTTTTTTAGCATGGTGATGGTTTGGATTCTTATTAAGTCTATGAATAATTACTCTATCTAATAGAGTTGAAGTTGATACAAATGACAGTTTATCTTTATATACAATTTCAAGGATCGCAGGTGCCTTACATGTAAATAAGAATGATTTTATCTTTACAATAACTCCATAATGTGATTCTCATTACCATATTTATTTTAAAAATGGAGAGGGCCAATGAAATTAAGAGATATACTAAGCGAGTTACAGCAAGGAAGTATCTAAGAGGGAAATAGGATCGTCCCAAGTGTATAAAACTTTATATTCTCTATACAATACTTTCTACATTTATATCTGCATCTCTATCTCTATCTAAGCTCTATTTCTCAATATCATATGCACCTATACCTATATTGGTAACATATAAGTATTTGTAACTATTCATCTATATCTCTGACTCTTTCTTATCTCTATGGCTATCTCTATCTGCATATATCCTTATCTATCTAACTTTGTTCATACTTCTAGTTATTTCTATCTATAAAATATGTATATATATAATATATAAATGTCCAATCCATAGTTTATATAAAAACAAATGCATATGTTTATTCATGTATACATCCTTCATATTTTAAATATATAACATATCGATATTTATGCATGGATTTGAAATCTATGTTGCTTTCTTAAATTTACTGATTTTTGTATTCTGAATTTGAAACAACTAGTACCAGACTTGCATCCAAAATCTTCTCATAAGCCTACAAGATGGTGACCATTCCAGTACAGATGTTACTTCCTATTTGGCCTGTGTGGATGGAATACATTAGATATCTGGTATATAACATTTGATGAATTTTACATGCTATATATTATATATATATATATATATATACCCTTCCCCCAATACACACACACACAAACACACACATTTATTTCTTGGAAAATATTTGGTATTTACTATCTCCAATCTACAAGGGCATAAGTAAGATGGTGAGTCCATCCAGCTGTGTCCACCAAATGTGATTCATGGTGATGTTTCTTATCAACTTGAAGGAAATTTTATTATTTTTTACATATGTTGCAAATAGAATGATCAACATAAATTTTAGGGAAAAACAAGTGAATGAATCACCATAAAGCTTTTTGAAATATTTTCTTTTATATTGAAATTTATAGAAATCATATCACTACATAGAAAAATGGTGGGGAACATATTGCTGAGTTTTCTATCACTATCTCTGTCAGTGGACAATAATTCATATTTGAATAAAACAATCATAATGTATACAACCTCTCCCCACCCATGCAAAGAAACCTGCTACACTTTTCTCAAAATGTGATTATGTTCCATTTTTTTAATCAAATGCAAAATCATGCCTTAGTTTTCTTGACTGCTGGTATTAAACACCAAAGAAAGAAAATGTTTCCTTATTTTAACATATTTAATGGCTTCTTCCAATCATCCAACAGATCATGGAGTAGCAGACTGATTCCTGGCTTCCACTGACAATAGTGAAGTAAGTGCATTTATAATAAATGATACTGGACCATAACAGACAAACTGAAACAAAACCAAAAATGTGTTTATATGAACAACAATATCCCTGGATAGTTTAGGGTTTCTCTTTTGGGAGGATTGGGAGAATCATATGGTGACAAGTCTTAGAAGACCAGAATTCAAATCCTGAATCAAACAATTATTGAATGACTGATAACAGAGAAATTATTTAACCTCGTTGAGACTTCTAAATGTAAAATAGAAAAATAAACTAGCATAACTTCACAGACTACATAATTGGACATGTAAACTGATGTAAAGTAATGTAGTTAAAACCCTAAAAATAATATATAAAATATAGTTAACAAGCAAATGCTTAAGATGAGACCAAATTCTGAGTAACTTTAATGTTCAAATTTGCATCAGGAGAAAGATAATAAAATATTTGAAAGAGTTCTAAAATTTTTTAGGGAGAATACCTAGGATGTAATTCCAACTCTGCTAATTACCAAGAAAAATTTATATGTTACCTAATTTCTGAGCTTCAGTTTATTCATCTATAAAATTAAGACTTTAGACCAAATGGACTCTTAGTTGTTAAAAAAAAGCCCTTTAGAACCTACCTTATCTGTATTTTCAGGCTTCTTACACTTTTTTGGCCCACCACTTACTATGGCCCAGGTACATTGGTCCCTTGACTCCATAAACTCTGGCCATCCTTCTTATCTGGAATTTTTCTCTTCCTTCCCCATTTCTAGATTTTTTTTTTTTACTTTCTTCAAGGCTCTGCTCAAATCTTAACTTAAATAATAGAATATAGTTTTTTTCCAGACTGTTTTACCTCCCCCAGAATTCTGTCTCCAAAATTTCATCATTAATACTTTAACCCCTAAACAACTAGTTCTTACATGCTACGTTCCCGCCACTAGAATATGAGCTTCCCTAAGCCAAAGCGCAATTTTTAATGTGTTTAACTTTTTTGCCTTTCTTCATCTAAGCAGTGCTAATGCAGTGACTGGTATATAGTAATATTTTAATAACTGATTGTTTTTTGACTGCAAGCTGGATGTGGAATATCAAGCAAATTGCTTGATGCCAAATGTGGTTAAATAACTATGATGGAGGAGAGTTAATTTTTGGTGACAGAGATAAGTACAATTGTCATAAAAATATACATTAATACAATTTACTTAAAAATTAACAGAATGGGGGGTGGGACTTATGGAGAAAATTATCTTTCAGGTATCTTTCATGTGAGTTTTTCTTGGTTATCTAGCTCTTATTAGAATACCTACCTGCAGTAATGAGGAACTTATTGTTTTTTGGTTCCTCTATTATTCTTATAGTTTGCACTCATTATTAGGAAATTTATCTTTAAATTGCGTTCAAATCATCTTCTTTTCATCTTCTATTCATTTCTCCTCTTATGCATTTACAAATGATTAGGTGACTTTTCTCCTATTCACTGCCATACACACATACAGACACACAAGCGCAAAATGTGTATTTTATGCATGTGCATATAGTTATATATACATAAATATATAGAGAATAGAGAATATAAAGAAAGCTTCAGAAAGGAGTCATTTATGTTAACTTATATCTTAACTGAAATAGAATTAAGATTATATATAATGCTTAGCATAATATATTTATATTAATATAAATATTAATAATATATTATTTATACCATTTATAACATAGCAATTATATACAGATATAATCCTTTCCATTTAATCTTCTTTATATTTCTACCCATTGTTATAATGTGTCCAACTTCTCCAATTCCTCAATATCCCCTATTTAGTGTGTTCTGAATTCAGCATCCGACTGCCACAAATTCAAAAATGAAGAAACCTTGCTTCTTAGAAATTGAGAAAGGAAGAAAAAATTTAGCATAATCACTATTTGGGATGATAGTACTAAGTAAAGGGTCCACTGTTTCTCCTTTAATTTTCTTTCCTACTATATATAATATGCCTAAATCTATCCTCACTTAAAATATCTACATACCTACTGCAAACAAATCCTTTTATTTTATGTCACCATCCTTAATATATAATTTTCCTTATTTTTCCTCATTGTCATGGAAAACTTTTTCTGAAGTTCTACTTACATGCTTTTCAATTTCTTTTTAATTCTCTCCATCTTCACTTTAAATTTGCCTACTCAACTGAAATTCTTCCCTTTGACATTAGAATAAATTATGCATCAATGGATTGACTTTTCAAGGTCTTAATATACAGATACAATGAACTATTCTCAATCATTATCCTATTTGGTCAACTTTCCTAGCCCAGGATAGTACCTCCACTCTTAATTTTCAATACATAAGTTATTTTTTAATCTGTGAAATAGTGCTCCTCATATTCTGAAAGGTTTTCTTTTGGTTTTGTTTGTTTTTCTTCTTTGTATTGAGATTTAATTTTTCCAAATACATGTTATAAAAGATTTTTTAACATTCATCCATATGTACATGTATATTTATAAGTTACAAAATTCCTTCCACCCTCCCTTCCCACACCACTCCCTCGGCAGCAGTCAGGTTAGCATTGTACATGCATACTTTTGATAAACATGCTTACAGATTAGTAACCCTAACCCTAACTATCTCAAACTCAAATTCAAATTTCATGTTAATTGGTGCTGCATTCAACATTTTCCCTTTAAATACTAACAATTTAAGGTTTTTCTTAAATTAGCCAAAGCTTTATTTTATTTTTTCATAAAATTGTCTTTTAGTTTTGTTTCTAAATTCAATAGTTTTACTATTCAATTTTATTAATATCTTGTTTTACAGGATTTCCATTTTGCTATTCAATTACAGTTTTAATTTGTTCTTTTTCTATTTTTTCATTACATTCCCAATTTATTGATTTTTTTCTTTTCTCTTTTACTGATGTGCCCATTAAGATTATAAAATTTACCCAAAATGTGGCTTTAAATCTATCTCGTGAATTTTGGTATGCTGTCTCGCTGATGTTTACTATCTTTAATGAAATTATTGATGCCTTTTTTACTTGCTCTTTCTTGACTCAATCTTGTGATTAGATCATTTAATTTCCAATTATCTTTTAATTTATACATCTATTAATTTTAATTAAATATAATTTTTATTCTATTATGTCCTGAAACAGATGCTTTTAATTTGTTTCCTTTGCTACATTAGGTTGTAAGATTTTCATAAACTAAAACATTGACAATCTTTCTGAAGAGGTCATCTGAGAAAAAGGCATACACCTTTTGATTCTCATTCATTTTTCTCCAACCGATTTATATCTCAGTTTTTTAAAATGAAATTCATTTCTTAGATTTCTTTCTTATTTATGGTAAGATTTATCTATCTATGAGAAGAAAAAGTTGAGGTTTCCCACTAACATAATTTTATTGCTGGATTTCAATGTTTATTGTGAGACGTAAAGTAAAGACAGTGATGGTTATAAGGTCAATAGATGCACAAGTCTCCAATAGTAAGTGATTTTGCAGTTATTTCCAACTCTGTTCCTAAGGACTATTGGTGATGACCAACAAAGTATTCATATCCTCTTTTTCCATCAAGGAAATTCTTTGCATGCTTGAGGTGGACATACCTTTGACTTACTGACTGGTTTAGCCTCTGTCAAAATGGTTTATCAAGGTGCTGACTTTGTACATACTAAACATTCTTGGAAGAATAAGTAATAGTTATGTGGAATAGATATATACCAAAGGTGAAACGTAGTCCTGTAAAGAACTGAGCAAACTTCATAACATAAGTACTAATATTTTCTGAAGATAACTTATGCCTCCATACAGATATTCATGTATGTTTGTATGTGTCCATCTATCATCTATCTATCTATCTAACCATCAGTCTAGGAATATGTGTTTTCAATTTTTATTGTACTTTATGATTTAAGTATATCTGGGCAGTTTTCATTGACAATTTCTTTTTTTTTTTTTTAGGCTTTTGTAAGGCAATGGGGTAAGTGGCTTGCCCAAGGTCACACAGCTAGATAATTATTAAGTGTCTGAGACAAGATTTGAACTCAGGTCCTCCTGACTCCACAGCCTGTACTCTATCCACTGCACCACCTAGATGCCCTGACAGTTTCTTTAAATATGATGTCTAGACAGTCTCTTTGATTGATTTTCCATGTTGGTTGCATTTTCTATGAGATATTAAATGGTTTCTTGTGTTTCTTGGAAATTTTTTATTTGTTCCATTACTTCTTGATTTCTCCTAGTGTCACAAGCTTCAACTTTCCCAATTCTAATTTTTAAGGAGCTATTTTTTATTTTTTTTTACCTTGCTTTCTCCCCCACCCCATAATTTGACCAATTGTTTTCTTTAAAGTTTTATTATCTACCACAGTTTTCTTCCACTTTCACCATAATTATATTGATTTGTTTCCTTTCTTTGTATATGTATTCTTTTGCCACAACTATATGATTTTGAAAATCATTTTTAAAATTTCATCCAGGAGGAGCAACTAGGTGGTGTAGTAGATAGAACACCAGCCCTGGAGTCAGGAGGGCCCAAGTTCAAATCCTACCTGAGACACTTAATAATTACCTTGCTGTGTGATCTTGGGCAAGTCACCTAACCCCCTTACCTTAAATAAATGCAATTAAAAAAAATTCTTCCAGGAACTCTTGTTAAAAATGTGTCCAATTCACATTTTTCTTTGAGGCTTTGCTACCAGCTATTTTAACTTTCTTATTTTCTTGTTCCTCTGAGTTTGTGTCTAGATCTTTCTTGTCAATTGAAGTTTTATAGTGAGATTCTTTTGGGTTGTTTGGTCAATTTTCATGCTATTTCTTATTTTAGAACATTATATTAATCTAAGATTCTTTCCTCAGCATGGCAGATAGAAGGATACTTTCTCAGCCTTCAAGCTTTTTTAGATCTACCGTTGGCGATTTGAATGTTGTTGTTAATTCAAAAGTGGTTTGAACCTGGGGAGAGGTATGATTACTGCTTTCCTGTTCTGTTCTATACTCCAGTTTTTAATAGGAAGAGCCTTAACCCTTTGAGATTGCAAATGATACTGTTTCTCAATGTCTTTAATTCCTTGGAAAAGGAGTTGATTCTACCCCTTAGATCTTCACATTCTCTTGACTGAAAGTGTTTCCCCTGCCCGTGAACTATGATCCAGATGTGGACAGACAATAGAGTTAACAAGTAGTTGTCCCTTAGAAACCGGCTTCCACTCCCTGTTGACTAAAAGTGCATCTCTGTCCCTTGAATGATCCAGACATGAGTATATGAAATGGCACTGGCAACCTCTGTCTGCTTCCACATCCTGTGTTTACTCAGGAGTCCTCTTTAGTCTCATTTTAAGCAGCAGCCAGATCCCCTTACATCCCTGGCTTGGAGCTCACAAAGTGGCTGATGTTTCTGTATCTACCCCTCCAAGTCCCACTCCTGGTGTGTGGCCTCCAAGCCCACCTCTACCCCATTGTTAGACATCTCTTTTTCAGGGCTCTTTTTTGATCTTGGATTGTAAGAATGTCTCCCTCTGAACCTTTGTTGCTCTGATTTTAGGTATTATTCTAATGTTATTTGCAGGGGAATATTGAGAAGACTCAGCTGAGCATTTTCTTTACTCTGCCCTCTGGTCTCTGCCTCCTCTTTATTTTTTTAATTATCTTAATTAATAGTTTAGATATCAATCTTGAGCAGGTATCTTAAGATATCTTAATTCATACTATTTACAAGTCCCACGGGAAATTGCCAGACTAAGGCAAAAAAGAAAAGAGTAATACAATATGAATCAAATAATCTGTTCTATAGACTCAAAGTTATCATTTGCTGCCTGAGCAACTTTGGAAAAGTTATTGTAGTTTTATTTTCTCATCTTTAAAATAAACCCTTTGCACTAATTAACATACCACACCCATTCAATTTTGATATTTCATGAAAAAATAAACTAAATATTTTGGAAGTCTATATAAACCTTGTAATTAGAAAATAGAAACTGCTTTTTTTGCCAGTCACTGTAGTCAGCATTGTGACTATAAATACAAGCAAAATGAATCATAATCCTTGTCTTTTAGAAGCTTAAATTTTAGGAAATGGGGGGAGGATATCTAGTACAGCAGTATGATTTTGAAATCCAGAAGATCAAGAACAATGCTGGGAGGGATATTAAGGTATGTCAGCTAATGTCCCTTTACATATTAAAGGCTTCAGAAGAAGCTCACCTATTGTAAAGGAGTACTGAGACTTAGCAAGATAATTCTTCCATGGTGTGATTGCCAGGAAAGTGGTATGATGTTTCAGTGCAAGTAGAGTACAGGGTATGAGAAAAACTGTAGGATAAGATAGACTTGAATTCCAGAAGAATGGGAAGAGCTCTGGAAGGGATAATATGATAATCAGCAAAATCCTCATTTGTTTTACTCCAGTTATTCTTATATTAAATCTGTTAGAATTGAAAAATAAGGAGGCAGATAGATATGCCAAAAGACTCATTAAAAGTCTTTGAGGACATTTTAAGGGTCTTTTTAATATTGAGAGAATGACCGACTGATTAAATATGAACAAGGTTTAAGCCATAAAGGCAAAATGTTCTGATTGATTTTTATCTTCCAAAATCATGGGGGGGGGGAAGATGAATTTGTAGTCAGACATCAAAATTTGCTTTGTGACAATGGTCATGTTACCAAATCTCTCCTGGCTCTGAGTTCTTTTTTTTGTTTTTGCAAGGGAAATGGGGTTAAGTGGCATGCCCAAGGCCACAGAGTTAGATAATCATAAATTGTCTGAGGCCAGATTTGAACTCAGGTAGTCCTAACTCCAGGGCCTGTGCTCTATCCACTGCACCACCTATCACCGTCTAGACTCTGAGTTCTAAAGTGCATCCAGCTCTATCAAGTTGTGGCTAGCCTCTGCTAGTTCCCTTGGATGTTGAGCTCAAGTTACTCATATATCCTAGACTCATATACAGATAAATATTATTTTTCTTATTTCTTCTCTCCCAAGAATTAAGCAAATGAGTTAAGGATGAGTTTCATGTGGTAATAACCTGTCAACCTCCTCTTGTACAAACAAGTAAATTTTAAATAAAACAACTCACTATAGCTGCTTAGAGAATTGACAAAGTCTCATATTTTGGTAAAGTTTTTCATATTATGTCAATGTTATACTCAGAGAACAGGATTATAGATCACAGATAAACTCATTTCCATTTGAGTTAACGGACTTGATGAGGGCTTGGTTTGCTTTCTTTAGCTCAGGAATAAAATAAAATGTTTCCTCCACAACTTTCTGAATGAATAGGAAAATTGCTCCTGTCAGAGTGAACAACTCTTCCTGGGGCTTTGTCAGATTTGACTGTGGGGCCATCATCTTCTGATACTCCAAGCTTATTTAGAGAGCAAATAGCAATATCTATTTGTAGCAGACTGCCATCCCCATTGGTATTCTCCCTGGCCTTGGGTGACAGCCTGCTAGGATACATCTTCTCTGGACAACTCCATGATTTGTATAGTCTCTGTTTTTACAAAGTGAGTTTAACAGTGACATTATTAAAAATGGTGAATGGTACTAGTTCTTCATCAAAATATATGATGGTTTTCCTTTAGAAATTAACCTGACATAATCTTTAAAAATGTACATCTTCAAGAAATCATATCTGTTTACCTCAGTTCCTCCATATCAAAACTGAAAAATCTAATAAGAATCTCTCTAAGGGACCTTAGAGTCTTAATATTCTATAATGTGTGTACTAAGTACTTACTGTTGTTTGAAATAGAGCTTCCTAATACACATGGACCTCTAATAGTCCAGTGCCTGTCATAATCTTTATTCTAAATTTCTTTTCAAAAATATGTTTTGTGATTTGTATCTTAATAATTCATAATCTAAAAATCCCTTCTCACTCTGAGTCTGAATTCTAAATCCTCTTAACATTAATATGCTTCATTATAAAGTACAAAAAAATCTACACTTTAATGCTACTTCTATCTCTACAACTTTTAGCTGTCTCATTGTAATATGATTTTGAGGCATTATTCAGTTATATGATCATAGATGATCAATTGGTATATCCCTTATAAATCAGCGGGTCTAAACCCTGCTGAATGCATGGTTTCACTTGCTATTAGTTTGTTATAGACAGAGAGGTGATGCTGTGGATAGAATGTCAGATCTGAAGTCAACAAGACATTTGTTTTGAGTTCAAATATGGCTTTAGAGATTTCTAGCTGGGTGTATCTTAACCCTGTTAACCTCAGTTCCTCATCTATAAAATAACCCAAAGAAAGAAATGGCAAATTCCACTCCAGTATTTTTTGCCACAAATAAAGTCACGAAGGGTTGGGAATGACTAAACTACAAATATTTATTGATAGTGTTGAGGATGTTTCTTGTTTTTTTTTTCCCCTTGAATAAAATAGTCCTTTGGGAAATAGCACTTGAAGAGCTTACAGAAAATAAAGGCAAAAATCAAAATTATGTCTCTCTAAACCACATCTTAAGCCTTGTTTCACTGGAAATTATTTTGCTAAAATGAGTAAAAGGAACCTGAACAATAGAGTCTTGCCTTTACCTTCTCACCCTTATGTGATTCCACTGGCCAGGCCCACATTACATGGGGCTGATATATGTCACCATTCACTGGCTGCCTCAGGGGAATGAACAAGAGAAAGAATTGACTATGTACTGGGAAGCAGCCAATTTCAAAGTCACCTTTGGCATGGTTCCCACAAATCACCACATACACTGGAAAGCTGTGGATGTTTTACCTTCTACCAAATATTGAATTTCCTTCATGCTTCATTAGCAAACATATCCTTATGTTCCAAGAGACTGCATTCTATGAACAGCTAGTGTATTTCCATTATTACCACCCGGGAAACTTTGAATTAGTTTAATTCTTTCACTACTGAACTTAAAATTCTTGTTTTCAATTGTGTGGGTAGGATCTCCAAATCATGAGAAACAGTTTTGAAAATCGCCTGCGAATGGTTCTCCAATAACAAGCAACAAAGTAAATCCATCCTCATTCACTAAAAACAGCTGTAATAGTGATAGCATCATGTGACTAACCTTCTACTCTTCAGTCTTTCTTCAAATGATTATTTTTATGAAGAAAAATAAATACATATGTATATAAATAAATATATAGGTATATATATATATATATGATATAGATATAGATATAGATGTAGATGTAGATGTAGATGTAGATATAGATAGATGATATAGATATAGATATAGATATAGATATAGATATAGATATAGATATAGATATAGATATAGATATAGATATGGATATGGATATGGATATGGATATAGATATGGATATAGATAGATATAGATATATTCTGCAACTGATTCTGAATGCGACTTAATTAGTGGTTGCCCTACTGAATAATGTCTGGGAATTCAGGATATTTTCAGTGACGTAATGGGATATGTTGTTCCATGAAAATAGAAATTGAATACTGGAGAGTAGTGAGTGGAGAATTAATCAGTTGATTATGTCTCGAGGAAACACCAGACCATGTTTCACATTCAGCCACCTCAATCATCTTGATATATTTGATATATATGTAATATATCTTGTTATTGCCCACCTCTACTCTATTTACTTGGATCAACAATAAATATCTAGACCATTCATTTGGAAACACTACCTGACTCATTGAGGGAGTGAATTAATGTAACCAGCTTTGGAACTTTTAGAACCAGTCGAATCCCTTTCCTTAAAGAATTAACTATTCTATTAGAAGGAAGCATCATTCATGCAAATAAGTTTTATAATTATATTGCATACATAAAATATATAATATAAATGTATACATATGTTTAGTTCTATCTATGCATATGCAAACATAAAGGCTTATTTCACAGGACAGGATATTAGTAACTGTGAAAATCACCAAAGAACTTCTCTAAGTGGTGGCACATAAAGTGAACCTCTAAGGAAACAAAGCGGAACATATTTCAGACAATACAGTCAACCTGGAAAAAATGTACAGAAGAGGGAGATGATGTCTTATACAAAGAAAACACTAATAGATCATTGTCTCTGATTCAACCTTTACTATTCTGAACAATTACAATGAGTAGAACTGTGCATACACCTTGCAGCTTGTTGGCACAGTGAACAGAGCACTGGTCTTAATGTCAACAGGACAGGGGTTTGATTCCACCTTCAGACATTTGACCCTAACTAGCTGTGTGACTTTGGACAAGGTCACTTAACCCTGATTGCCTTGAATGCAGGGCCATCTCAAGTTATTATGAGCATATCAGGTCATTGGATCCATATGACTGTGGAGCAGAAAATGAGACTGGTGACATAGTGCAGCTCACCCTCACTCAAATCCAATTCATGTGCTTGTAATGGCATTGCCTCCCTGATGTTGTGGTCTTCTTTAAGAATCAAGGGCAAACAACAGCAACAACCCCTCTCTTCCAGATACAAACACTATTGACCCAAAGAAAGGAAACAATCATTTATTAAATATGCTTTTTGTGTTCCAGGAACTAGGTTAAGCATTTTAAAAGTATTCTCTCACCCATAATAGAGGTATTATTTATATTTCCAATTTTTGGTTGAAAAAAACTGAAATAGGTACATGGTGAGTTACCATTAGAAAGTAAAAATCTGAGAAGGGATTTGATTTCAGGCCTTCCTAGATGTAGGACAAACATTCTATTCACAATTAGTTGCCTGACAAACATAGTTAATAGATAGAAAGTTGGCCTTGAAATCAAAATAATCTAGGTTTAAGTCTTCTGATATTTACTGACCACATCATTATGAGCACTCAAACTTTCAGTGTTCTGATAATTCTCTACATTTTCAATTTATAATCATTACTTTTCATTCTTAGAAAATTTACTTAAGACTCATTTTTCTCTGCACTGATGAAATCACAAGTCCAGGAAAAAATTTCAAATTTTTGTTAACTGCCAATAACCTAAATTGATTCCAAAGATTGTTCAATATCATGCCAACATTGAGTGAGTTCAGAGACCTTTCCTCCTATATTAGTAGACATTAAAAATAAATACACTTGTTTTGTATTTTAGCAACAGCACTTATCATGGGAAACAAAAGTTAACAGCTTCAGCAGCAAAAGCATAGCAATCATTTCAGCGTGCATAGGAAATTCAAGGACTTTATAATCACCAAATGCTTCACCTAATGGATCTATTTCCTTAAGAAGTATACAGCTACATTATTATCCATATATGTTTTAGCATTCTGGAAGACAACCACAACGAAAACATTACCTAAGGTTTATTAGAGGAGGGACTCCTAGGTCCTGCCAATCTGACCAGTATATTAAGTTGCAAATGTTTCAGCCCCCATTCTTTTAGACAGAGCTTTATTTCAATATTGCTATATGGAGATTTAAATAGTTGGCATTCACTTCCCACAAATCAATAAACTTTATTCTAAAACTCTTCCATCTTCCTGCCTCATAGGGACTGAGATGGGAGGGACTTCCCCACTGTATCTCTTTCCTATCCTTAGATACCTAGCAGTTCAGTGAATTTGTGTAAGTAACCTACAGAAAGCAAAAAAATTCTCTTTAAAAATCATACTCTGCAGAGCATCAGTCCTAATGCCAAGTCTTGACAGGCATTAAATATTTATTGAGTATCCCTGCATGCATAGCCAACATGAAGCTTTTGATACAGAGACTGAGATGATGTTTCTAGGAGAAAAAGGCTGGTTTCTCTTTAATTCACCTCACCCAGTGAGATAGTTTAGCAAAGTAAGTTACAGAGATCATGCTGTAGAGAAACTATATGTGAGATTGATTGCTACATCGCCTGGTTGTCCCATTGTGCTCATGTTTTGTCCTTCATTTTCAAAGAATACCTTAACATCAGAGAAGTGATGCCATGTTGAGCACATGAATTGAATTTGAGGGGTGGTCCTCTGCTAAGACACCAGACTCATCCTCCAGAACCAACTGGGTCCAGTGACCATATATGAATCAGGACAACTGGATATGATCCTGGATGTGAGGCAAATAGGGTTAAGTGACTTTTCTCAAGGTCACATAGCTAGTAAGTGGGAAATGTGTGAGGTTGGATCCAAACTCTCATCCTCCCGAATTCAAAGCTGGTAGACTATACACTGCTCTACCTAGCTACCCAGTTGTGCTCATGTAGTTGAAAAGACTTGCTTAGGATGGAGGTACCATGAAGTGAACAATGGAAATGAGAATCAGACCGTGAGAAAATTACTTCTTTTCACATAAACTCAGTTACCTCCTATATAAATTAGATAACTACATTCAACAAATCATGAATTGGTTTCAAGAAAAGCATTATGTTAGATTTAAAGCACATTAAAATCTGACTTCATGTAATAGTAACAATAATAAAAGTAATTGTAGAAGCAGTAGCAACAGTAGAATAGTAGTAGAATAGTAGCAATGGTAGCAGTAGCAGCAGCAGCAGCAGCAGCATTAATAGTTGTAGTAGTAGTGATGGTGGGGGTAGTGGTAGTGGTAGTGGTAGTGATAGTGGTAGTAGTAATGGTAGTGGTAGTAGCAGTGGCAGTGATAGTGGTGGTCGTGGCAGTGGTAGTGGTAGTGGTAGTGGTAATGGTAGTAGTAGTAGTAGTAGTAGTAGTAGTAATAGTAGAAGAAAGGAGAGGTGTGATGGAGAGATGAAGGGAAGAGGGGAGAAATAGAGATAAAGAGACAGAACTGATATATTTAGGTATAGGTGTAGATTTCTATAATATATAAATATATATATATATATGTCAAGATATAAGCCATTTGTATATAAAATATACATGTAGTTACTAATAGAAATAGTATATAATTATTATATGTATTTCATATTGTGACACAGTTCTATCAGTTTACACTCCAGAGAATTACACTCCATTTTAGATGATAAGGGCTATTTCATTTTTTGATTATCTCCAGCAAATCACATAATCTTAGTACATAGTTGATGGCCAATTATTTCTTACAGAATTGAATGAATGAATGAATATTCCATTATAACTGATGTAGGAGATAGAGGAAGCTGAAAATATAAATAAATCACAAATATGTTAATTAACTCCTAGAAATACTTTGGCATATGTAAAATATATGTTGTTGATTGGTGGTTGTGGTCAAAATGATCAAGGAAATGGGAATTTCTTTTGGGGGTCACTATTTCTGTAATGGAGAAATGAAGTTGCTAATAGAAAGGCAACATAGCATACTGGGTAGAAAATTGATTTTAAAGACATTAGACATATTCAAATTTCAGCTTCTTAAATCACTGTATATCATATATGGCAAATCATTTAATCTCGTTAAATTTCATTTTCCAATATTTCAATATGTACAAAATATTAATATTTATATCATTAGACAGCCATGAAGAAATACCTTGGAAATCCTAAAGATGTGTATTAATGTGGATTATTAAGTTGTGTGCTCTATAACTGGAATAAAATTTAGAAAACATCTAACAAATTCTTCATATTTATAGATGATGAAAATTAGGACTGTAGTGGTTAAGTTGCTTAAGAAGTGAATAGAAGAACTGGTGAATGAAATGTATGAAGTATAGGAAAGGAATAGATTGAAAATAATGCTAATGATGAAAGATGGGTATCATTTATAAATCATCAGAATATGTTCAGACATGATTACTGGTGATTTTGTGTGGGGACAAAAGCAAAAAAGAATGATGTCATGTGAAAAAATTTTCAAATCCTATGATAAAAAGGAGACTGAGTAACAGTAAGATGTGGTGAAAGTAATGTTAAAGAATGCTTCATCCTTTCCACTACCATTTACAGAATCCCTTTTCAACAAAGTGGACCTATTTTGCTTTTGGGGAGAAAAAGTACAGCTCCATGAGGCAGTATATATGCTCTCACTAAAGGTATTCAAATGACTAATAACAACGTGTCAGTGATGCTATAAAGAAAATTACTATTTTTTTGTGCAAAATGAGAAAAATGATCCCTAAGTTTCTAATCACTATAACAAATGATAATTCAATTCCTAGTGAGATAACATTAATTTTGATAGGTGAGGCACTGGAATTCTTTATATCCCAAATAGCATATATTTCAAATGTGGCTTGTAATGTAGCTGGGTGATGTGTTCAAATTCTAGCTCTCCTACCCTGCAATCTGCATGACTTTTGACAAAGCATTTTCTTTCTCTAACTCTCCATTTTTTATCTGTTAGCTGAACAAGTTAGATAGGAGGCCTTTCCCTGATCTAAATAAGTCATTTGATTATTGTATCTGGGTTTGGATTTTTACTTTGTAATCCATCTGCATGATCTTTCAAGTTTCTTGCTCTTTCTGGGACACTTTCCTCACCTCTCAATTGATTATTAGATTATTTTAATGTTTTTCTTCACTTCAAAGGTTTTGATTTGAAAGGTTCAATCTATGTTCGCCTACCATACTGTATCTTAATATTCCTTCAAGCTATCTAATACATATTTATTTCTTAATATAATTCTTTACTGAGAAGGTCTGAGCAGAGATATCTTTGTGTGTATATATATATATATATATATATATATATATATATATTTATATGTATTAAATTATCCTCTGATTCTTCAGCTTCTTTGCTGCATCTTCATTAGTCCTGATTCTGTAATCTTTACAATCAAGAGTCCAAAAATTACATTTAACTCATTATCATTCAGCCTTCATCAAAGACAAATATTTTATAGTATCTCTAATAGCACATGCATAAGAAATTAAAAGACATTCAGTTGAATGAGACTTGATTATGAATATAAGAGTTATGTATGTAGAATAAACAATATATTGAAAATATAAGTCCTATAGACTAATCTTAACAAATGAATGCAAATCTTATTAATATTCTTTTACTTATAAGTGCTTAATCCCTTGTCTCCAACTCCCCCAAAATGTTTCATGGGTCTCCCTTTTCAGTTTAAATCTCCAATCCATATCCCCCTCAGGTTTAATCTCAGCCATAAAAATGTAATGTGTATTACTTACAATCCAGTCTTCCTCTAAGTATAATATACTACCTAGAGACAATGTAATTGAGCAAAAAGAACAATGGATTTGCATTTGGGACACTTTGATTCAATTCTTCAGGAGTGACCATGGGAAAGACCAATAACTTCTCAGACTCTCTTTCACCTTATGTGGACAATTCAAATTCTAATATCTGCACTATCCACTTCACTAAATAATTGAGAAAAACCTTTACATGACAAAATTGGACTCTCTAAATATACTTTTGCTTAGACTATTGTAATCAACATTTTACTATGACATAGAATTGCATCCACATGCTATTAGAACATCATTAGAACAAGGCACAAAAAATCTATCACCTCAACTAAATCTACCAGTCCAGCTAATGGAACAAGTTTGTTTGGATGCATGTGTGTGTGTATATATATCTATATCTACATCTATCTATCTATCTATCTATCTATCTATCTATCTATCTATATCTATATATCTATATCTATATATGTATATTTATATGTATATGTATGTATGTATATATGTATATATACGTATGTGCATATATGTATACATTATGTTCACATTTATATATAATCATGTGTTTATATTATATGTATATTATGTTTTCATGCATACATTTATAGGTGAGTATGCACACAACATATAGATATATATACATTCATGCATACAAATATTATGCATACATAAAATTTCTTAAGTGAGGAGAGGCATGATTATTCAACAAAAAAGGTTTGTTTGGATGCTGTCTAGTCCAACAATCTTGAAACAATTGTAAATCTTCAGTTCTACCACAATTGCTTCTCTAATAATACCTTGCTAATAATGTAAATTGTAAAGTGTCATGCAAATGTGAGATATAGGTGGAAATGCTGTGGATGTTTTGTAGTGTTTTTTTGTTGTTTCATTTTTCTCAAGGAATGAATTAAAATCTCTCTCTGGATAAGGAAAAAATCACTTCCATTCATCTCATAATAATAAAGTCTTAAAAATAAAACAACAGAAAGACCTCAGCAATGAGATTTTGCCTTTTTAATGCTTAGTCCCAAGCTCATAGATGGTGTTGATCTCCATTCAAATACAACAGGTGCCATTTTGACCTTGGGCCTTACCTACCACAGCTACACATTTGGATCACCTCTTACTGAAATCTAGACGCCTTTATTTTTCAACCAGTGTAATTCCTTGGCCTGTGATTTGGACCTCTTGTTTATCTACCTTTAATTCTACATATTCATTTTAAGGAATAAGCTTCCCTAAACATGATTGACTCCTACGCACTATTTTCTATAATTGTGCAGGAATAAGTGGTTGGCTACTGCCAGGACATTATGGGCTTATCCTCTTACCTAGATTTGAATTGAGAAGAGAAAGCCAGAGCTAACCTTATGCTCAGTCCACAGTCCTGATTCAGAATTAATAAATTACTTTTCAGATCCTCAGTTACTTCCAATAACCTGACTGTACAATAGTAAGCTGAAGTAGAGCTATTGAAACATAATTTGGGGCTAAATTCTATTTTCTCACAGACAACAAATTACAGCTTACAAATCATAACTGCTTAGTGCTATTTGCTGCTGCTGCAATGTTGAACTACTTGGAAATACATTTGAGCCAAATGTTTCATTCCATTACTGCTTTTAAAAGGTGAGTAAAAACATTATGTGTGCATATAAATACATTAAAGTAACTTGTGTAGATATTGAATTTACAAAAGACTGAGTGGTAGTTGTAGCATACAATATAAATTAATACTCTTTTCTTATTCTTATCATTCTTTTTTTCTTTTCCCCTCACACTGCTGCTCTTAGGATTCTACGTTTTCCTTCTCTTGTCTAATTTATACCGGCTCCAATGCCACTTTATCTACAAAGTGACATCAGTCCACAATGATCTCTGTCTCTTATGTCTTGCTCTATCTCTGTCTTACATTCTGTGTCTTTGTCTGGCTACATCTTACTTTCCTTTTTCTCCTTTTTTTACTTCTTCTGTCTTCTCAATAGCTGTATTCCTAAATATAATTTTTAATCTCTATATTAATCATTCATTAGATGCATGTTATATGTAGGTATGTACCTATACACGTGAATGCATACACACACATGCATTATTAACATTTATTTGCTTTTCCTTGTCTTTCTACATTGATGTATATTAACTCAATAAGGCACCAAGGACTTTAAGGACTGAGATTTATGATTTTTATTTACCACAATGTCTCATTTGTGTCCTACATTGATTCATAGTAGAAGGACTTCCCTGAAGCTACATAGTAGATGACTAATATGTCTATGCATGGATCCATATTTTGTATGCATTTGTGATGGCATACATGGGGTGCATACGTGCACACATATATCTATGATCTATAAAGGTACATAGATATACAGATAAAATAGTCACATTTCTAACAGAAAACAGATAAAATAACCCAGCTGAAGAAAAACAGGAAGCATCATGTTTCAGAGAAGCTTAATAGTCACTGCCACTCTCTTGATTACTATCTTCTCTCAGACCCTGATGAAGGAACCCAAAGACCCTGAACCTAAGAATATTAGCATACTCCCAAAATAACAAAATCAATTTTATCCCAGCTCCCACAATCATGATTAAGAGGATAACTTGTGAGAAATTGGTTCACTTTCTTCAGTAGCAATGACAGCAGCAGCAGGAACTTTTGACCACTTGCTACCTGTAGGAAAATTGATACTGGAAGCCTGGGAATAGCAGTTTCCAAGTGTCCACCAGACCACTGGTCCTTCTAGTGCAGTTCAGCTTACTCACTCTCCTCTCAAGTAACAATTCTACAATGAACTACATTGAAGGAGTCAAGTAATAAGAGCCATGTTATATTCTCTACAGTATTTTATCATGTTTTAAATCCATTCTTAGCATCTTTCTCTGCCTCTCTCCCTCTGTTTCTCTCCCTTTTATCTCTTCTCTTCTCCTTTCTTCTCCTCTCCTCTCTTCTTGGGTGCCCCCCACATAGAAAATAAGGCAAGTTCAAAATACATCAGGAGGTACAGATAGGAAATCCAAATCACCACTGTCCTATTCTATCATAGATTCTATCATAAACATTTCAAGACCTTGCAGCCAAGGCTCTTGGCCATACCAATGCCCAGTGGCATCAGGTTTCATCTTATAAAGCAACCACCATGAAGATATAGCCTTGAAACTGCTCCTTTATAGCCACGGTGACTAGTGACTTGTGAAAGAAAGTTCTTTCAACTGAAATCCTTAAAATTGTCAAAAGTTTTAACATGTAAAAAATTGCTTTGTTAATAGAAATGATATTCAAGAAGCCATACCATTTGTTTTGTCCATATATCCTAAGGATCATAGTACCTTTCCATATGAATTACAGGTAGAGGGAAACTTTCCATCTTTCAACTTAAAACTTATGTATGCATTGTCTTTTTCATTAGAATGTGTGTGAAATTCTTGAGAGCAGTGGCCATGATCTCTTTCAGTTCTTTGCAAACAATGTGTTTGATGCTGCATAAAACTGAGATAACCTTGAAAGTAATTGGTATTCACTTGCCTCACAGGTCCTGCAGAGTCCTTATCAATGAATTCAGTAGAACTTCCATTAAATTGCAAAGGAACTTGTTTAAAATACTATTTAATATAATCTAAATAGGGATATATTCTCCAAATTCATATCAAGTGAATATTTTGTCAATATAATGAGACAATCCATATTGAAAAATATTGGCGTGAACTCAATGAACTTGGAAGAATACATTAAACTGTTTCTTTTTCAACAAAAATGCATTATTCTTCTGTTCAACTCAGTGAAATTTGGTGAAAAGAGAATGGAAATCATCCATTTAGTAATTATGTGACCTTACATTAGTCATTTTCCTTCTCTAATAGGAAACAGTAATCACTTGAGAATAGGATCAAGAATATTTCAAGTGAACTTTTTACCTCTAATATTCTCAAGTTTTGCAATTGGATTTTGAGATTCATTGAACATGTACCTAATTAAACATGAGGAATTGGAAATAACAATGAAGTTAATTAAGTCCTAACACTGTCATTTAACAGCTATATAATCTTAGAAAAATACTTGGACCAGAACAGAGACAAGAAACAAGTATAATGGGACAAGAAGCACAAAACACTTTCTGCAATCAACTATTTTAGAAAAAAAAAAGTCAGTCCTTTTATGGAATAGTCAGAGATTAGAAATTGAACCTTGTATCAGAAGACCAGGTGCCTGAAAGAATAAATGGAACAATATAATTGGGGTCAAAGACCCAAAATACCCATTATAAGTTTATTGATATTTTATTTTTCCAAATAAAAGTTCAAAAAGCTTTTAAACATTCCTCCATATCCATATGTATATTTTTAAGTCAAAAAATTTCCTTCCACCTCCTTTTCCACACCCTTTCCCTCAACAGCAAACAGTCAGGTTAATATTGTATATACACATTTCTGTTAAACCTGTTTACAGATTAGTCATTTTTAGCATGAGATATTATGATTAAAGGAAAGAAATACATAAGATATTTTTAGAAAGTGAATACAGTATTCATCAGATTCTTAAAGTTTTTTGTTTTGTTTTGTTTTTCTTCCACTGGCTAGGAATAGCTTTATCCATAGGCAGTCTAATATAGTTGTCTTAGCCCTCATCATGTCTGCTGAGAGGAGCTGCTTCCATCAGGGTTGATCATATCACAATGCTGTTGTTAATGTGTACATTGTTGTCTTGGTTCTGCTCCCTTCACTCAGCATCAGATCATTTACATCACACATTTATCGTTTCTTATAGAGCAACAGTATTCCATAGTATTTATGTACTATAACTTATATATCCATTCCTCAACTGATGAACATCCCCTTAATTTCCAAATCTTTACCACTGCACAAGAGCTGCTATGAATATTTTGGAACATGTGGGACTTTTCCCAGTTTTATGATTTCTTCAGGACATTGGAATTACTGGATCAAAGGGAATGAACAGTTTAGGCATAGTTCCATATTGTTCTCCAGAATGGTTGGATCAGTTCACAAATCCACCAGCAATGCCTCAATGTCCCAATCCTCCCACAACCTCTCCAACATTGATCATTTTCTCTTTTTCTCATCTTAGCCAATCTGCTGGGTATGAGGTGTTACTTCAGAGTTGTTTTGATTTCTTTTCTCTAATAAATAATAATGGGGAGCTCTTATTCATATGATTATATATAGCTTTAATTTCTTCACTTAAAAACTGTCTATTCTTTGACTTTATCAATTGGGGAATGATTTGTAACCTTATAAATTTAATGCAATTCTCTATATATTTTAGAAGTGAAACCTTTATCAGAATTCCTAGTTGTGAAGATTCTTTTCCAACTTTCTGTTTTACTTAGAATTTTGGCAGCATTGATTTTATTAGTGCAAAACCTTTTTAATTGAATATGACCTCAAGGTATTAAAAGAGCAGGATAATAGAGGAGAAAATAGAGCAAGGCTACTCAGGGGACGGGAAAGGGATAGATTCAGATAGTCAGTGGGAAAAATTTATTTTCTAATCTTTGATATGTTTTCCTGTTCCCAGAGTTGTTTTTTTTCTTTTTTTTCCAATTACATGCAAAGCTAGTTTTAGCATTCATTGTTGTAGGACTTTCAAATCCACATTTTTCTCCCTCCCTCCCCCTCTTTCTGCACTCTCCATGAAAGTGAGTAATCTAATAAAGATTATACAATCGAACAAAGATTATACATGTTTCATATTAATCATGTTGTGAATGAAGAATAAGAACAAAAAAGGAAAAAATGCGAAATAAAAAAATTTAAAAAGTAAAAATATTATGCTTTGGCCAGCATTCAAATTCCATAGTTTTTCCCCCCTTCTGGTTTTGGATGCCATTTTCCATCCCAATTCAAAATCATCTTTGCTCATTGAACTCCAGAGAGGAACTAAGTTTATCATAGTTGATCATTATACAATGTGGCTATTAGTGTATATAATGTTCTGGTTCTGTTCACTTCACTCCACATCAGTACATGTAAATCTTTCCGGGTTTTTTCTGAAATCCACCTGCACATGATTTCTTACAGAGCAATAGTTCTCCATCACATTCACATACCACAATTTGTTCAGCCATTCTCTAATCGATTGGGGATAAGTCCAATTTCCAATTCTTTGTCACTTAAAAAAAAGCTTTTAGAAATATTTTTGTACATGTTAGTACTTTGGTATTTGAATTAATAATAATTGCCATCCTGGTTCAAGGGTTATTTGCTTTTGATGATAAATAAAGGACTCTATCAGAAGATAGTTTGGTGAAGAGGAAAGAACAATTACCCATGAATGAAAAGTCTAATGCTGACTGTGGCAGTAACTTGCTCTGTTACTTTGAGTCATAATCCTCTTTGGGTCTCAGTTTCTTTCTTTGTGAAGGGAATTGTAACATCCATTGGTATTTCTCAAATGATAAGACTTGAGATTCAGCTAGCAATATCATTATTGTCTAGAAATTAAATTTACCTTGACAAGTTTATGCATTAATCTGTTGCAAATTTTTCAGAACTAATATGTGTAATCAAAGTCTCTGGTGTCTCATATTGCAAAACATTGCTCTGAGAACCCTCATTTCAAAGAAAATTGTGCTGGAGAAAAAAATCAAATAAAAAACAATTGAGAAGCACTGATTTTGATGATCCAATGATATCCCTCTAACAAAGAAATCCATGATTCTGGGTCTGCTTCTTGTCTTCTATTTCTTCCAATAAAAATCCAAGTTAAGCTTGAAAGGGTTTGTGAGGAAGACAGAGACCAAACAGATAAAAGTCAAAAGACTTGTGTATTTATGAAGAGCCTCATCACTTAGGTCCTCATTTTCCTAGTTGCTTGCAAATATTTAGTGACCCATGGAGCCTTTCACTCTGAAAAGACGGCTTCTTTGAACCACTTCAACCGTGAGGAGCTATAAATATCATCCTGCACTTTTCCAAATGAAAATAGCATGTGGCAAAGGCAAAGGCCTCCTTTGCTGCAAATATCTATCATGATTGCAGCCAGCTTGAAAACTCTGATTTGCATGGAAGCCAAGGAAAAAAGCTGTCACACTCTTGTCAGAAAGAGGTATCTCAATGTTATTCAGACTTACCCTGTTTAAAATCCTCTAGGAAAAAAAATGATTAAAAAAGAATTTCTTTTTGACAATCTTAAAACAAAAACATAGAGATAAAAGAGTTATAACAGAGCATTAGACTTGCCATAAATCTTAGAAACTAATAATTGTTCACAATTCTATATGTTGTAGTTCTTAATTAAAAAAGAGGCAATTAATGAGGGCATTAATAGCTCTATCATACAGGTGGGGGAAAATGATGATCTAGAGCTGATTGCTCTAGTAACACATGTAGCTTAAATTCAAATTTAGTTCTTATAATCCCAAGTCTAATGCTATCCCCTACCCCAAAGCACTACAAAACAGGAACACAAAATAAATATTAGTATTAGACCAGAATTTAGAGGAAAAAAAATATCTAGTGTAATCCTGTTATTTTATACGTTGAGACAATAAATAATAAAAAAAATGTTAAGTCTCTAGGACTTTGGTCATGTCATTCCATCACTTTCTAAGGTCACAACTACCCACCCACTGCAAGCTCCGCATGTATACTGTCATATGAAATGACATGAAGTCAAATTAAAGCAATTGAATACTAATTTTAGGCCCACTTCTTACATTGTGTTGGGTCCTGAAAAATACATACAAATACCTAAAATAACAGCATCTAATTTCAAGGGTATACATACCTGAGAGGTAGAAACAACATAAAACCTATGTACAAATAAGATATAAGAATTATCAATTGGAGGTAACCTGAGAGGGAAATCAATCGCATAAAGGAGTGGGAAAGGCTATTTGTATATCATAGAATTTTAGTTGAAAAGTAAAGGAAGCAATAGGGTGGAAAAAAAGAAGGCAGGTTGGGTGATTCAGTAATGAAATATATCTAGCAAAAATTAATTGAATTGGAAAATGGAATGCATTGCGAAAGGAAGAGTTAGGAAGCCCATATCACTAGAATGCAGAGTATGTGTATAAGAGGTGGGGGGAATAAGGTGTAAAAAGAAAATTAATATTGACTGAGATGACAAGAATGGAAAATGATCAATAGTGGAGAGGAAGTGGGAAAAATGGGACTATAGTGAACTGTTGGTGGAATTGTGAACTCATACGATAATTATGAGAGCAATTTGGAATTATGTCCAAAAGGCAATAAAACTGTGCATACCCTTTGATTCAGAGATATCACTGCTATGTCTATAACCCAAAGAGATATTGAAAAGTGGGCAAGATCACCATGTACAAAAAAAATTAGCAGTACTTTTTTCATTGGCAAAAAAAGTTGGAAATTGAGGGAATACCTATCAATTGGGGAATGACTGGACAAGTTTTGTTATATATATATATATATATATATATATATATATATATATATATATATGCATATATACATATACATATATATATATATATATTTGAATATCTGTAAAAACCTTTGATTCCAAAAGAAAAATACTTGGTAAATTTTAAGTTACCCTAATGCAATTTTTGTTCTTCCATAAAAGCATTTGTCTTTAAAATATGTTCACATTACTTAACATGGAAACAACTATAAGGAACTTTCCTGGCCATGCCCAAATCTCCTAAAATAAAGGTATTTTGAGATCCCTGTTACATGTATGGATGTAGTTTCCTTTGGTTAGTGTATTTGACCAAACTGAGGTGGCTCTCCTACTGGCTTGTGCTTTTTTTCTTTTTGGCAAGGCAGCGGAGTTAAGTGATTTGCCCAAAGTCACACAGCTAAGTAATTATTAAGTGTCTGAGACTGGATATGAATGCAGTTCTTGCTGATTCCAGGGCTGGTGCTCTATCCACTGGGTCACTTAGCTACCCCAAGGCCTGTCCTTTCTTGATCACTACTTCTTCATGTGACCAAATGGTAAAAATTACCATTCACTCAAATTACAACCAACATCAACTGAACTGGTGGAAAGGAAAAAAAATGTTTTCCCATCCTTCCTTTGTTTTTCTGTTGCTATGAGTAATATGTCTGTGGACCATTTTGATTCTTTTCTGTGGTGTTTGTTATTTTCACCAACAGGGTGGCATTTCTCTTTGGACTAAGGAATTTTACCATGGTATCTTTGAGCCTTGATTCCAGGTAGGATATTAAAACTAGTCAGAAAGCATGGAAGCCCAGAGAAATCAGGGAGTCTGGACCTTAAGGTTAAAGTGAGCTGTGAGAAAAGGAATCTGAGACTCTGCTCTCTATGAAGTGAGCTAAGGTATGAAATTAATCCTTTTAATCTCCTCAGAGACTGAGGTGCTGCAAGGAGGTAGAAAGATTATGCTCTATGTTATCAAGGAGTATCTTTATTTTTTTTATTAAACTTTTTGAAGAAAAATATTCTTTGGTATGAGCTAATCTGATAGTATCTACATGGAATTAAGTAAAGAGGATCACAATTATAATTTATAAAATATAGAAGCCATAGGCTAGAGGCATTTGTAGAGAGCTTAGATATCACCATTCCCTCTTAATGATACTGGGGAATTTAGTGGTAGAATTAAATCCAATTTAGCTGACCTTCCAGGCCATAATGGCCAATGCTATAGGTTTAGAAATCTCATGCTACACTGATACAGTATATGGAAGGACAGATAGTTGACAAAAAAATTTTGAAACTAGAAGGGACTATAAGGATACTCAATTCAATCCAAATCTGAAAAGTATCTTTTTTATAGTGGTGGTGTATATTCTCTGTAAAAATTTCAAATGATATAGAGTTCACAAGTCTCTATGGCAAACCATTTCAATTTAGACATTTCTCATATTAAGGAATTGTTTTTGTGACACAAAGTCAACATTTTCCCTTTACAAAGTCCACCCATTATTTCCATATGCCCCTAGATCTCTGTAATCACTCTCTCCTCCTAAATGCTGTCTTTTCTCTAGATTCCTATGACAATGCTCTTTCCACCCCCCCACCCCCCAATCATCACTCAGATCACCACTGGATTTTTGTCCAGTAATTGAGGTGTGCTTTAAGACTCTCTCTTGGTAACTTTTTTCGTTTTTTGCTGTTTACTAACTTTCTTTGGTGATTTTACTAACTTCCACCATTTTAAATTTTATGTGCAAATAAAAATATTCAAAATATAAATATCTGCACTAATATCTCTCCTGAGTAAGAATGGTGCTTCATTGACTTTTGAACATCTCAAATAAGATTTCTTGTAGACACCTCAAGCTTAAAATGCTCAAAAAGAATCATTACCTTTCATCCTAAATGCGTCTCTTCAAAACTGCGGATCCTCTCCATGATCCAACTTATCCCTTAGACTCACCTCATATATCTAATATGTTGTCTAGACTTTTATTTCAACTTTCATAACATTTTTCCTATGTATCCTCACTATAGATAACTATCTACCTCATGTAAGCAAACATTATCACTTTATAAATTACCGCATCAGTTTTTTTCACTCATCTACTTGTCCACTTCATTCCATCTCCACACAAATGACAAAGTGATTTTTCTAAAATATAAGACTGACTATGTCATTTACTCCTCAAAAAACTCCAAGAATCCCTATCATATTTACAAATATAAATGTTTCTTGTTGTAAGTAAAAATTTTACAAATTATTTCTTTCCTGTAATTCTTATCTTAAGACATTATTCTTCTATGCATACATGATATGCCTCACTTATGTTTCTCCTTCTCCATCTAGACTCTCTGACTTTTGACTGTCCAGTCAATGTAAATTACTCTCTTTTATTTCTGACTCCTCTATTTTTTAGGTTTTTTTTTCACAATTTTTCTCAAAGTAGGAAGTTGTTGTTACTCCATATACCATCCTGCAATGTCATTCTTCTGGGATTGCATTTAATTTAAGCAATGTTTATCTTGTGTGATCATGGAAATTTACATTTTTCTCCTCCAAATGTTATTTACTACTATATATCAAGAGAAGGGAGTTAACTATATTTATGTTTCATCTTCCCACTAGATTTTCAACTGAATCAGAACAGGGATTTGAGTTTGCTTAAATATAATATTCCACCAGCGCTCACCACAGTGCTCTCACAAGGAGATGTTTAATTTATTTTTAAATGAACTTTTAAACTGACTTTATATGGTCACTAATGTTAATTCACATAAGACTAAATGCGTTCATAAACTTATCTTTCTGGGCATATGGAGACTGAGTTAATGATGCAGGGTGTGGCTATAGCACTACACATATTTGCATGTGCAAAGATTTATCTGGTGTCATTTTGAGCACTTGTTACTATCTTTATCCTAGCAACAGGATATCAGTGCCCATATGCCTTCATTAGCCAACCAAAAAAAAAAGCATAATTGCAAACCATCTTAGTTATACTTTTTTAAAGCAGCATTATTTCATTTTTCATTATTTACAAGTTCAGTCACCTAGGACAGAAGTATTATAGACAGGCAAACCAATTCTGAAAAATTTCATGATTCACTTCACACAGACTGTTCTTATGTCTGTTCTGTCCTCACAGTATATAATTCTATTGTCTCAATATAATTTTCAGTATGAGAGTACATGCTGAGTATTATATATTTCACAAATTACTCACTCTTCCTCTATTCTGTTTAATCCCATTCTCTCTTTAAGCTATACCACCTCAACATTCCAATTCTTGACAGTGGTTCAAAGATTATCCTTCCCTTTTCTTCTTTGTCCCATTTTAAAACTGAAGGAACTACAACCCTAAGACCAGTGTGAGAAATTAGTAATGGAGAAAACTCTGGATGTCATCAGTCAAATCTAAGGGAAGTATGGTATAAGAAAAAAAAAGAAATTATAGCTGAATATGTAGTCAGATGATCTTTTGCATCTGTTTGTATTTGTTATAAACTGTATGGCCTTTGACAGATTACTTCTGCACCTAGGGTTTTGATATCCTAATCTGAACGGGAAAAAAAAGACAATAGCATTAGATGATTGATTACTTTTTTTTTAGTTTTTTAGTTTTTACAAGGCAATGAGCTTAAGTGGCTTGCCCAAAGTCACACACCTAGGTAATTATTAAATGTCTGAGGTCAGATTTGAACTCAGGTATTCCTGACTCCAGGGCCGGTGCTCTGTCCACTGTGCCACTTAGCTGCCCCTATGCCACCTAGTCACCCCGGATTTGTTTCTCATACTTTGAGTCTCATGGACCTAAATGATCTCTTTCAACTTCAACATTCTTATCTATGAAGAATGATTATTTGAGCAGTGTAACCTAATGGTAATAATTCAAAAAGCATTGAGGCCTTTGTTGATTTCTCCATTTTCATAGATTTCTCTTATCAGTTCAATGCCTATTTGTGATTGTCTTAATAATATTCTTTTTTATCTGTTCTTTAATTGATGAATTTTTACCTCTGTGGGAAATTCTAACAACCTATATTTAGTTCCACTTTAACAGACATGATACCTAGAATTTTTTACATTAAAGCTGCTTTTGGAAGCAAATTTAATGAATTCTACTTCGGTGAGTTTATGAAATTTGAAATGAGAATATTTCCTTAGTTTCTGTTTTTATTGAAGTTCCTCATTTTGGTGGCAAAAGATTCACCAAAATTGAATGACTCTAAGGTAATTTAGCATTTGAAGTAAGGATAGAGAAAAGGACAATTGACCAAGTAGACTTGGTATCAAATTAGATTTATAGAGTACTCTATAGGTAGAATCAAGATGGCAGAGTAAGAACAGGTACTTTCCTTAGGTCTCCCTCCAAATTCCTCCATACTATGAAATGATGCCTCTAAACAAATTTCTAGATTTGCAAAAGCCACAAAAAGGTGAAGTGAAATTATTTTCTGGTCCAAGACAACTTAGAAGTTTGGCAGGAAAGGTCTGTTGCATAATGGTGAGAGAGGAGCTCGGTGTACTGCAGACTACACCAGCACAGATCACAAACAAGACAACTAAGAGGATCAGTAGGAAAGGTTTGTCACATCTCAGTGATAGAGTAGAGTCCAATACAGACTGTACTAGCACAACCCCAAGCCCAGCAAATCAGGAGCAGGTCTAAGTCGCTAGTGAATCTGCAACAACAGTGTCAGTGGCTAATTCTAGAGGTCTCAGCCCATATATGGTGGGGGGGGGGGGTGTTAAACATCTAGTCTGAAGGACATTACAAAGGTCTTTGCTAGCCCTAAGGTAGGATGCTCTTGCATTGTCTGGTTCACAGTCATAGTTCACACCATAACTTGTGGGCACAGTGAAACTGGGGCTCTCCTTAAATTTCTGGAGCAGAAATTGATCACTCATAGACCCAGATTATAGGGCACCTCTCCTTATATCATGCCATCTTGGTAGAACTGAGAGCTTACTGATCTCTGAAAACCAATGAAGCTTGAATGAGTGCACTCTCCAACATAGAAACAGATCCCTGCTTTAACAAAGAGTAAAAAGTGAAATATACAGTGAATACTGACCAAAGAAAGAAAGAATTCTAATCATTAAAAGTTATTATGATGACAGGGAAGATCAAAGCAGCACACACACACACACACACACACACACACACACACACAAACAGAAGATGATAACAAAGTTGAGACTCCTATATGGAAATCCTCAAAGAAAAAAAAATGAACTGCTTTCAACCTTTGGAAGAACTCAAAAAAATGAAAATCAATTAAGAAAGTTAGATGAAAAATTTGGAAGAGAAAAATGAGAAGGATTAAAGAAAATCATGAATAAAATAATACTTTAGAAAATAAAGTAGCCCATGTGGTAAAAGAGCTACAAACAGCCAATGAAGAGAAAAAATGTCTTAAAAATCAGAATTTGCCAAATGGATAATGAGGCACAAAAATTCACTGAAGAAGATAATTTCTTAAAAATTAGAATTGGTAAATGAAAGCTTATGACTTTATTAGAAATGAAGAAATAATAAAATGAAAACAAAGCAATGAAACAAAATATTTCATTGGAAAAAGACAACGTATCTGGAAAACAGATCCAGAAGACATAATTTTAAAATTATTGGACCACCTGAATGCCACAATTAAAAAAAAAGAGTTTAAATATAACTCTCAAGAGATCATCCAGAAACATTATGCTAATATTCTAGAATCAGAGGGGGAACATAGAAATAAAAAGAATTCACTAGTCAACTCCTGAAAGAGATCCAAAATAAACACTCTCAGGAATACAATAGACAAGTGGTAAAGCAGGTGAGAATACAATGGGGAAATGTAATCACAACCCTGCACTGAGGTGATCCAGGTCAAAGGATGGTGTCCTCATTAAAAGCTGCAGTAAATTTAGCAGCTTCCTGGTAGTCTGAGCAACTCTTTTAAGAATCTCACTTTTCACCTCCTGATGTGAGGAACAGGTTAGACACTGTTCCCTAAAAGTTATCTGCTTGACGATCCCTGACTTGATTGCTGCTGCAGGTGGGGATTGCACCCTGTGGTCCATACACACAAACAAAAATATACAAAACTTCTTCAAAGAAGATTCCACTCACCATTAGTACATGGAATGTGTGCATACTCATAGACAACACAAGATCTAATAGACCTGAAAGACAAACTACTCTTGTTACAAGAGTACACATCAGTTTTCATACCCAAATTGCAATATCCTGAGTGAAAAAAAGATGACAAATGAAACTGGCAGCAAACTGAAATCATATATGTATGCATGGTTTTTTGGAGTGGCTACAATGAAGGGGTACACTATTTGGCTGCAGTAGGTTTTACAATCAAAACTAATCTAGTCAGTTATTAAACTAATCTAATCAATCTAATCTAGAAACTTGTATGTTATGCCAATGAGTTTGCCACCTGCAGAAAAATGTCATGCCATCATCATCACTAGTGTCTATGATCCAACCATGATGAACACTGAAAAGGTCAAAGAAAAATGCTATAAAGACCTGGAGACCCTTAGAGTAGGCTGAGACTACCAACCATGGCAGGGAGTTCTTGTAAGAAAGGAGGTGAGGTGGAAACAGTCACAGCAATGGTCAAGTGCTACTGAAGACTTGTGTATCTCATAAGCTTCGCTTCACTTTACTACTTCACTTTACTTGTCTTTAATTTACTAAAATGCAATAAAACTTCCCGGATGTATCCTCAAAGCAAACACTCATATCTTATAGACTATGTGATTATAAGGATAAAAGACAGACAGTATGTGAAAGTGGCAAAGGCAATGTGTAGTGCAGAGTGCTGGACTGATCACAGACTCATCCTCTCTCAGCTAAATATTCACATTCAACCAAAGGGGCAGCCCCAAGACAAAATGTCTACTAGAATGATTAATGTCAAGAGAATTAATGTCTCTCTGAGAAGGAACAGTTTTTTGCTAACTTGGAGGGGAAATTGAGCCAACACACAGTTGATAGTAACATAGAACAGAGAGATGGGATGAACACTTCAGTAGTATTCTTAAGGGACTATCATCAATAATTTCTAAAGTAATTGTCCTTTTACCTCAAATTGAAGTCAATCAGTTCCTAGTTGAAGTTCCAACTGAAGAAGAGGTTTTGAAGGCTATTATGTTCCATTGAATGTGCTGATTCTATTCCAGTTGGTATCTGTAAGATGGAGGGTCTATTGCTCATCCAAAAACTACCTGAAATTCCCCAGGTTATGTGATATGAAGAGGTTATTACCCCACGAATTCAAGGATCCCCCCATTGTCCTCTGTAAAGGAAAAGAGAATCAATTTTCCTGTGACAATCAGAGGGTGATTTCTCTTTTGGTCATTGCTGGTACGATTCTCAGAAGACTCCATCTCAATAGGCTGATCCTTCATCTGGAAGATGGTCAACTCTCTAAGAGACTGTATGGTTTCAGAAAGGGTTGAGAAGCAGTCCATATGGTGTTTGTTGTCTGACATCTCTAGGTAAAATGCCAGGAGCTGAGTAGATCTGATCAAGGCCTTTGACATCATCAGTCTTGAGGGTTTGTGGAAAATTATGTCAAAATCTGGCTGTTCAGAGGAGTCCATCAGTATTGTACATCAATCTCATTCTTGCCTGGGTACTTTATAGTGGACAGTGCTCTAGAGATTTCCCAATCACCAGTGGAGTAAAACAAGGATGTGTCCTTGATGCCAGACTTTTTAGTATGATGTTTTCAGCCATGTTATCAAATGCCTTCAATGAGAATGAACATGGTCTCAAGGTCAACTACCATACTGATGGAAAATTCTTCAACTTAAAAAGAATGTAGCTTGTAAGCCAAGACCAAAGTGGAGGGAGTTTTGGTGGATGATCTGTTTGCAGATGTCTGTGCCCTCAATGTAGCCTCTGAAACTGAGATGCAACAATGTATGGATTGATTATCTGTTGTTTGTGCTTATTTTGGTCTAACAATTAACACCAAGAAAACAGGTGCTCCATCAGTCAGCACCACACCATCCATTTGTGGAACCATTGATTATAGCAAATGGAGAAGTTTTGAGTACTGTGGATAAGTTCATTTACCTTGGCAGTTCTTGCCAGGGAAGTATACATTGGCAATGAGGATGACACTTGCACTGCCAGAGATAACTTAATATTTGGGAGGCTTCAAAAGAAAGTAGGGGAGGAGAGGTATTAGACTGGCTATTAAACTGAAGGTCTACAGAATCATTGGGATGACTTCATTGCTATATGCCTGTGAAACCTGGACAGTCTAACAGCACCATGCTAGGAAATGAATTGCTACAATTTCACTTGTCTTAGGAAGATTCAGAAGATCACCTGGAAAGAGAAAATACCAGACACTGAAGGTCTTATTTTGAAATAAACTTTCAAGCCTTCATTTCATTACTGTAGAGAGGGCAACTACTGACCATGTTGTTTGCTTGTCTAAAAGACTATTTTATGAAGATCTCACATCTCCATAAATGCTTACAGGAGTGTAAGAAAAAGAAATACAGAATTACCTTGAGGGTCTCTCTTTAGACTTTGGAATTTATTGTGCAGCATAAGAGACAGTGGCACAGGACTGCCTAGCATGATGTGCCCACATTAGAAAGAAGATTCTATGAGCAAGGCAGAATAGAAGCAGCTCAAAGGAAACATGAGATGCATAGTTTAGTGTACCGTCTCCAGGATTTCACATGAACTACATGTTCCTGACTCATGATCAATCATTTCAAACTTGTATTAACCTGATTAGCCACAGTAAGATGCATTATACTTTTTCTCTAACACAATAATGTTTTGGTCTTCAGTAATGAAGGACAATAGTCAATGAGTTAGCAATAGAAACTGAACAAAAATTGAAGAAACTTTCTTTTATAAAGGCCTCATTTCTCAAATATATAGAGAACTGAGGCAAATGTACAAAAGTAAGTCATTCCCCAATTGATAAATGATGAAAAAAATGAACTATTTTCAGATGAAGTAATTAAATCTAGATACCATATGAATAAATGCTCTAGCTCACTTTTGGTTGAAGAAATGCAGAATGTAAACTGATTCAGTCATTCTGTAGAGGAATTTGGAACTGTATCATAAGGACTAGAAAACTAAGTATACCCATATACCACTACTTGGTCTGTATCCCAAAAGATATTTTTAATAAGAATCAATATGTACAAAAATATTGCAACAGTTCTTTTCTGGTGGCAAAAAATTGGAAAGTGAGGGGATGTTCCTCAATTGGTGGAATGACTAAAGAAATTGTGGTTATGTGGAATACTAATATCCTATATGAAACGATGAGTGGGATGCTCTCAGAAAACCTGGAAAGACTTATATGAACTGATAAAAATGAAACACACTGTGTGTTTCAATAATGGCAGATGATTAGCTATGAATAACTTAGTTTTTCTCAGGAATATAATAATTAAGACAATTATGATCAGATAAAAATGATGAAAAATGCTATCCACCCTCAGTGAAAAAGCTAATGGAATTTGAATACAGATTTATTGAAGCAATTTTTAAAATTTTATTTTTCTTGAGGGATTTTTAGGTATATTTTCTTCACAATATAAATATTGCAGAAATGTTTTGTATGACTCTTCATGTATAACCTCTATTGAACTGCTTGCCTTCTCTGAAGTTGGAGAAGAGAGTAAATGAGAGAATTTGGAACTCAATGTGTGAAAATATTATGGGAAATTTTGTTTTTACATTTGTTTGGGGAGGAAAAATAAAATACTACATATTTTTAAAAGAATAATCCATATAACCAAGTTCTCAGGATGAGGTACATATGGAATGGCTTGTGGACTGCTGAAATTCTCCAATTTCATTTTATGGTGTCTTATAAATCCATACTGCAGTATTTCCAATCTCAAATTTGTATGTACAGAGAAAAATTTTGTCTTTGACCTATTGGGGGACACTATCACTCTTTTAGGTATTTCAGGGTATTTATTGATGGTTAATCAAAGTATTCTCTCCTTCTCTCATTTCTAGTTGTTTGGAATAATAGAATTTTATCATTGTTTGACAGATTAAAGAAGTTGAAAAGAGGTTGTTGAGAAGAGTATTTAAGTATCTTAAGTGTAGGAATGCTACCTTTTACATAGACAGGACAGAGACTTCCTTTAACAAATTTTATAAATGTTTATTAAATGATTGAAATCTGACTAAATATAAAATGTTATCCGCACCTGGATAATTCAGTTATAAAAATAAAGCTAAGCCCAGTAGTGTTTGGTGCATTTCTCTTCCTTTTCTTTCTTTCTTTCTTTCTTTCTTTCTTTCTTTCTTGCTTTCTTTCTTGCTTTCTTTCTTTCTTGCTTTCTTTCTTTCCTTCTTTCTCTTTTTCTTCTCTTTGTTCTTTCTTTTCTTTCTGTTTCTCTCTCTCTTTCTTTCTTCTTTCTCTATTTCCTTCTTTCCCTTTCTCTCCTTCCTTTCTATTTTTTCTTTATCTCTTTTCTCCCTTCCTAACATTCTCTCTCTTCTTTCCTTCTTTAATTTGTTCATATTTTCTTTTCTTTTCTTTTCTTTTTTATTTGTCTGCTACTGTTGTAGATATATTGCTAAAGCTACTAAATATAAAAGCAGTGCAAAATATTTGACCAGATGAAATAGCGATAAACTTAGTTAACAATCTTAAATGTGTTGGATTTTTTTGTTACTGTTTTCAAAAATAAATGATAATAAAGCTGTATTTTTCCCATGGTATCCAATTGCTCTCATATTCAGCATAGCAAAAATACCATTTTATTATTTAATCACAATATTTGGAATGACATAGATCCTTGAGCCAAGAAATAGACTTCTTATTTAGCTGGATAAAAATGAAGGCTTAACACAGATGTTATCTTCTCCTCTATGAAACTAGCCTGACAGAAGATAGCCCACTTTGATCTTCTGCCTAAAGATACCACTTTCAGCTTAGCTGGTGCATCTTGGCACCTGAGGTGTATAGTGTCACAGCTGTGGCTGAAATATTATGTAATTAAATTTTGCATTACATCAGTCCAACTGCATAATAAAATGTCATCTGGTTAATTTTGGTTTGCAAATGTGCTTTATAAACAACTCAGAGAAAACAGTCCATACGATTCATATAGAAAATTGTTATGTAGGCATGTAGTATATTTATGGTATTATGCTACATGCCAAATGATGTACTAAATTCAAATATGGACACGGTAATTTCCCTTGTGTTGACAATATGAGGGTCTAAGCATTTTATTTTCTTATTTGAGATAGAGCCAACACACTATGAGCATAAAATGGACATCTTCCAACTCTACTTCTATTTTATTTACAAAAACAGAGCCCTTTTAATAAAAGCTCTATTGGCCTGTGCTAAACTTTCATCTGAATAATATCTTCTTTGCTATTTCTGAAAAATTTTAGGGTAACTTTCCATGATACAGACAAAAAAAGGAAAAACAAACCAAAAAAAAAAACCTCTGACTTTTGCATCAGAAGAACAGGTTGGAAAAATAATTTTGTTGTTTTGGGGCAAGTCCCTGAATACTTTGATAACCTATGTCTGCTCAATAGTAAAATGGAAATGGAAATGCTATGTATGCACTGTCATTATGAATCCGAATATATTATACAATTGTGAATTAATTCTTTTTTTCTTATACAAGTTATTTTGGATACGTTGTATTATTTTATTTTGTAACTATGGTCACTTTTAACTAAAAAGAAATAATCACAGGGAACATATGTGAAAAATTATAAAGCATTCCACATTTTCAGGAAGATATGTATCATCTTGCAGGCCTCAAGACCCAAGAGTTATCTATGTATTTGACCAGAATTCTGGTTGTATTGTAAAACTGAGTCTAGACCTTGAACCATATAGATCTATAACAAATATTTGTTAGAAGGTTAAGAAGTATGCCCTATTCTTTTGAGTTGTTTTATTGTGGATACTTTTACTTGTTTCATTATTGTTTTTTTTTCCTTTTTAATCAACTTTTATTACCTTTTAATTTGCTTAGACCATTGGTTGCCCAGTGGTCTACTTCCTGTTAACTATTTTACATTCCCTGTGCTTTCTGATAACTTTGACCCATGAAGTAAGGAAGGAATAGAAAGAAAAAATAGAAAAAATGGATAAAGATGTCTATTATTATCTACCAAACATGGATCCCCATGCAAACTGAATCATATAATTCATATACTTCAATCCTCATTAGAATATTGTAAGGTAAGTACTGTAATATTTATTGCTCTCATTTTACAGGTATGAAAGTTTATACAAAGAGAAATTAAGTGAATTAATTGTCTGTGATCACATAGTTTGCAATTATTGTCATACTAATAATGGATACTTAATAAAAAATAATAATAGGAATTAAGTGTCAGAAACTAATATGCATGAGATAAGATAGAGCATTCACCCTTGCTGTCTTTGCCACCTCTCAAAACACTTAACCTATGTTGAGTTCCCGCTCCTCATTTTCCCTTCTCCCTCTGGGAAAGGGAGTCCCCACCAGGACAAGTCTTAAGTAGGTTATATTGATCTTTACTTCTATAATTTCAATCAACTGATCAGTAATAATTTAAGAAATGCCTTCTATGTGCCTATTACTTTACAGGGTTATGGAAACAGAGAGACAAAAGAAATCTAATCCTTGTTCTTACAGAGCTTACATACCAACGGGGCAAGATATAAATTAGTACAACTGAAGATGACACAAGATGCAGTGAGAAAGAAAGAAAGAAAGAAAGAAAGAAAGAAAGAAAGAAAGAAAGAAAGAAAGAAAGAAAGGAAGGAAGGAAGGAAGAAAGAAAGAAAGAAAGAAAAGATGGGAGAGGGAGAGAGGAAGGTAGGTTAGAAGGAAGGAAGGAAGGGAGGAAGGAAGGAAAGAAGGAAGGAAGGAAGGAAGGAAGAGAGGGAGGGAGGAAGGAAGAAAGAAGACCAGAGAGAAAGAAAGGGAGACAGAGAGACAGAAAGGAAAAGAAAGAAGAGAAAGAAGGGAAAGAAAGAAAGAAAAAGAAGGAAGGAAGGAAGGAGAGAAAGAAGAGAAAGAAAAGAATTCACTGTATTGTCCAGCTAACGAGTTCCAGATGGATCCCTAGTGTTGCAGTTTCAACTGCTATTCACAGAGATTGTTTAGCTGAGGAAGAGCTGTTCAAAGTTCCCATTTTCACACTCTTTTTAATCCACCTAGGAACAGTCACAAGAAATAGATTAGTAGGAATGGTATTGAATATGGATGGTACTAGATCATAGACTAGTCAGAGTAGTGGGATTAGACAGATATTGTGAAATAGTAGGAAATACACCAGTGACTGTATTATTAGGTTTCCATTAGATGGTATTGTGCTTAACTATCTGCTAGAACTTCTGGACTATTTACAAACATTTTTAAATTGTTTTTTGAATTTTACATTTTTTCCCCCAATCTGACTTCCCTCCCCTCCCTCCCACAGAAAGAAGTCTGAAATATTTACATTGTTTCCATGTTATACAGTAAAAAGAGAAATCATAACCTTAAGGAAAAACAAACAAAATATGAGATAACAAAATTACATAATAAGAAAATTTTATTTTTTAATTAAAGAAAATTTTCTTTGATCTTTGTTTAAGCTCCATGATTTTTTCTTTAGATGTAGAAGGTACTCTACATTGCAGATACTAAAAATTGTCCCTGATTGTTCCACTGATGAAATGAGCAAGTCCATTAAGACTGATCATGAAGCCCATGTTACTCTAGTTATGTACAATGTTCTTCTGGTTCTGCTCATCTTGCTCAGCATCAATTCATGCAAATCCTTCCAGGCTTCTCTGAATTCCTATCCTTCCTGGTTTCTAATAGAGCAATAGTGTTCCTTAACAGATATATATATATATATATATATATATATATATATATATATATATATATATATATATATCTCACAATTTGTTCAGCCATTACACAATTGATAGACATTCACGCAATTTCTAATTTTTGAACAAGTGATGTTTTTAACCTTTTGCATGTACTCTTCATGGTATAGACCAAGTAGCAGTATTGTTGGATGAAAGGGTATGCATATTTTTGTTGCCCTTTGAGTGTAATACTCAATTTCTCTACAGAGAGGTTGGATGAGTTCACAGCTCCACCAACAATGTATTAGTGTCCCAGATTACCCACGTCCCTTACAACATTGCTCATTGCCTTTTTTGGTCATATTGGCCCTTCATAAAAGTGTAAGGTAGTTCCTCAGAGATGCTTTAATTTTCATTTATCTAATTAGAGCAATTTTTCAAATGATATGGATCACTTTGATTTTCTCATCAGTAAATTATCTCTGCATATCTTTTGACCATTTGACAATTAGACAATGGCTTATTTTTTTAAACACTTGACTCAGTTCTCTATATATTTAAGAAATGAGTCCTTTGTCAGAAATCCTAGTTGTAAAAATTGATTCCCAATTTACTCTATTTCTTTTGATTTTGTTTACCATGGATTTGTTTGTGCAAAAACTTTTCAATTTAATGTAATCATAATTATCTAGTTTGGTTTTAATGATTTTCTCCATCTGTTCCTTGATCATAAACTGCTTCCCTTTCCATAGACCTGACAGGTAACCTATTACTTGTATCCTATTTTGCTTATAATATTGTCTTTTATCTCTAAATCCTGTATCCATTTTGATGTTATCTTGGTATAGGTTCTAACTTGGTCTAATTCGAGTTTCTGCAATATTAACATCCAAAATTCCCAACAGTTTTTATCAAAAAGGGATTTTTTTTTAATCCCATGAGCTGGATTCTTTGTGTTACAGACAGTGGATTACTATAATCATTTCCTGGTATCTCTTTTACACCTAGTCTATTCCAGTAATCCACCACTCTATTTCTTTTTTCTTTTTTGCAAGACAAATGGGGTTAAGTGGCTTGCCCAAGGCCACACAGCTAGGTAATTATTAAGTGTCTGAGACTGGATTTGAACCCAAGTACTCCTGTCTCCAGGGCTGGTGCTTTATACACTGTGCCACCTAGCCACCACACTGTACCACCTAGATGTCCCCATTGCATCACCTAGCCACCTCCACCACTCTATTTCTTAGCCAATATCAGACAGTTTTGATGACTGATGGTTTATAATATAATTTTAGATCTGGTATAGCAAAGCCCCCTTTTTTGCACTTTGTACTTTAAATCCTTGGACATTATTGAATTTTTATTTCCCATATAAATTTATTCATAGTTTTTCTAACTCATTAAATTAATTGTTGGAATTTTTATTGGTTGGCACTAAATAAGTAACTTAATTTAGATATAATTGTCATTTTTTTATATTAGCTTGACCTATCCATGAGCAGATGCTATTTGCCCAGTTATTTAAATTGATTTTATATGTGTGAGAAATGTTTTGTAGCTGTTTTCATAGAGTTTTTGAGTCTGCCTTGACAGGTAGATTCCCAAGTATTTTATATATTATCTGAAATTATTTTGAATGGAATTTCTCTTTTGGTTCTTGCTGCTGTGTCTTGCTAGTAATATATAGAAATGTTGAGGAATTATGAGGGTTTATTTTATATCCTGCAACTTTCCTAAAGTTGTTCATTGTTTCCTAGTAGATTTTTAAGATTATGTTACTAGGATTCCCTAGATATACCATCATGTCCTGTGCAAAGAGCGAGGGTTTTGTTTCTTCCTTCTCAATTCTAATTCCTTCAATCTATTTTTCTTCTCTTATTGCTTGAGCTAACATTTCTAATACAATATTGAATGCTAGTGGTGATAACAGCCATACTTATTTCACCCCTAATCTTAGTGGGACTGCCTCTAGCTTATCAACATTGGATATAATGCTTTTTGATTGTTTCATATAGATAATACTAATAATTCTAAGGAACCATCCATGTATTCCTACATTTTCTAATATTTTTAGTGGGAATGTGAGCTGTATTTTATGAAAGGCTATTTCAGCAATGATTGATATATAATCATATGATTTCTGATAGATTTTTATTGATATAGTTAATTATAGGAACAGTTTTCCTAATACTGAACCAACCCTGCATTCCTGGGATAAATCCTGCTTGGTCACAGTGTATTATCCTAGTGATAACTTGCTGTAATCATTTTGCCAAGCTTTTAAGATTTTTGCATCTATACTCATTAGAGAGATGTCTATAATTTTCTTTCTCTGTTTTTGACACTTCCTGGTTTAGGTATCAGCACCATATTGGTTTCATAGAAAGAGATAGGTGGCAGCTAGGTGGCGCAGTGGATAAACCACCAGCCCTGGAGTCAGGAGTACCTGGGTTCAAGTCCAATCTCAGACACTTAATAATAATTACCTAGCTGTGTGGCCTTGGGCAAGCCACTTAACCCCATTTGCCTTGCAAAAAAGAACATAAAAAAAAGAAAGAGATAGGCACAGTTATATCTTCACCTATTTTTCCAGTGAGTTCAGATAGAATTGAAACCAATTGGTCCTTAAAGTTAGACAGAATTTTCTTGCGGCTCCATTTAGCCCTGGAGATTTTTTTCTTAGAGAGTTCAATAATGGTTTGTTGAATTTCTTTTTTCTGAAATAGGGTTATTTAGGTATTTGATTTCCACTTCATTTAAACTGAAGAACTTATAGTTTTGTAAATTTTCATCCATTTCACTTAGATTATCAAATTTATTGGCATATAGTTGGGCAAAATAATTCCTCATTGTTACTTTAATTTCATCCTCATTGATGGTTCACATTTTTCATTTATGATACTAGCAATTTGGTTTGCTTCTTTTACTTTTTTAAATCAAATTACTCAGAGGTTTGTCAATTTATTTGTTTTTGTATTCATAAAACCAACTCTCAGGTTTTATTTATTTGTTCAATATTTTTCTTGCTTTCAATTTTATTAATTTCTCCTTTAAATTTGGTATTTTATTGAAGGTTTTTAATTTGTTCTTTCCCTATTTGTAATTGGATGCTTAGTTCATGATTTCTTCTTTCTCTAATTTATTCATGGAAGCATTTAAAGATATAATATATCCCCTGATTACTGTCTTGACTTTATCCCATAAGTTTTGATATATTTTCTCACTATTTTCATTATATAGGATGAAATCATTAATTCTTTCTATGATTTTTTATTTGATCCACTCATTATGTAAAATGAGGTTATTTAGTTTCCAATTAGTTTTAGGTCTTTTTATCAATGTCCAATCATTGCATGTGATTTTTATATTGCATTATGATCTGAGAAGGATGCATAATTTTCTACATTTCATTATTAGGTTTTTATGCCCTAGTAAATGCTCAATTTTTATGTAAATGCCATGTATTGCAGAAAAAAATAATATCTTCCTTTTTATCCTCTTTCAGTTTTCTCCAAAGGTCTATCATGTCTAAATATTCTAACATGATATTTATCTCCTTAACCTCCTTTTTTATTTTATGGTTAGATTTATCTAAATCTGAGAGTAGGAGGTTGAGGTCTCCAACCAGTAGTTTTGATTTCTATGTCTTCTTTTAACTCATTCAACTTCTCCTCTAAGAATTTGAATGCTGTACCACTTGGTGCATACATATTTAGTATTGAAATTGTTTCATTGTCCATGGTACCTTTTAGGAGGACATAGCCTCATTCCTTATATCTTTTAATGAGATCTAATTTTGCAGCTGCTTTGTCAGAGATAAGGATTGCTACCCCTGCTTTTTTCACTTCACCTGAAGCAAACTATATTTTGCTTCAACCTTTTACCTTTACTCTATCTGTATCTCTCTGATTTAAATGAGTGTCTTCTAAGCAGAAAATTGTAGAATTCTGATTTTTTAATCTACTCTATTATTCACGTACATTTTATTTAAGAGTGCATCGCATTCACATGCAAAGTTATATTAATAACTGTTTATTGCCCTCTATGCTATCTTCCCTCTGTTTGTATTTTCCCCTTTTTTTCACTTTATACATATTCCCCAGTATTTTGTTTCTGAATACCACCGCCTTCAGTGTTTTTGCCCCCTTGTATCCAACCCCCCTCCTCTTTCTTTGCCCTTTCCCTTTGCCTCTTCTTCCTTCCCTTCCTTATGTTAGTTCCTTTTTTCCCCTCCCCTCCCCCTTTTCCCTTTAATACTTGAAAGGTAACATAAGTTTCTTAACTTAATTGAATTTGTGTATGTGAACTTTAAGCCAAATCTGATGAGAGTAAGATTCAGGTGAGAGTAAGATTCACCTCTTCCATTCTTCCCTTCTATTGCAATAGGTCTGTTGTAGCTCTTTGTGTAATATGATTTGACCCATTCACTCTCCTCCACCCTCCATCTCTTTACTGTCCCACTTTTTTAAGGATATATTGTTTTTAAATCATTCTGTCAGAGTCATGGATAAGTCACAAGTGTTTATTACCTCTGACTTAAAATAATCTTTAATAGTTACCATTCTCAAGAGTTATGAGAAACTTTGTGACTGGTAGGTGTATAGCCAGTTTCCTCTTATTGGTTCCAGTTTTTATTCTTAACCCTTTTTTTTACCTTTTCATGTGTCTCTTGGGTCTCTTGTTTGAAGTAAAAATTTTCTATTTAGCTCATTTTTTTCATCAGGAAAAGTTGAAAAGCTCCTTTTTTGTTAAATGTCCATCTTTCGCCCCTGGAAGAGAAGATTAAGTTTTCCTGGATAGTGAATTCTTGGCTGTATTTCAAGCTCTCTGGCTCTTTGAAATATCTCATTCCAGGACCTTCAATTCCTCAATGTTGATGCAACCAAGTCCTGTGTAATCCTTACTGTGGTTCCTTGGTATCTAAATTGTTTCTTTCTAACTGCTTGCAGGATTTTATCTTTTATCTGATAGTTTTGGAGTTGGGTCACAATATTCCTTGATTTTTTTCATGTTTGGGATTCCTTTCAGGAGGGGGATCAATGTAGTCTTTCAATACTTATTTTGCCCTCTGTTTCCATGATATCAGGGCAATTTTCATTCAAAAGATCCTGGAAAATTGATCAATACTTTTTTGTCTTCAATGTGTTCTGAAAGCCCAATGCTTCTTAAGTTGTTTCTCCTGGATCTATTCTCAAAGTCAGTGGTTTTGCCAATGAGGTGTTATATATTTTTTCTATTTTTTTTCTATTTTCCAATTTTGTTTAACAGATCCTTGTTGTCTTATGAAGTCATTAGTTTCCACAGACTTAATTCTTTTCCTTAGTGAAGAATTTTCTTCATTTACTTCTTGCAACTCCTTTTCCAATTGGTCAATTCTATTTTTCAAAGAGTTTTCCATTTGCCCAATTGAGGTTTTGAGATATATATATTTTCTTTTTGTTTTTTTGTTTTTTGGGGGTATTTTGCAAGGCAAATGGAGTTAAGTGGTTTGCCCAAGGCCACACAGCTAGGTAACTACTAAATGTCTGAGGCAGGTTTGAACTCAGGTATTCCTGACTCCAGGGCCAGTGCTCTATATACTGCACCACCACCCCAATATATTTTCTTTTTGCATTTCTCTAATTGTGTATTCCAAAGCTTAGATTTCTTATTGCAAGGTATTTTCTCTTGAGTTTCTTTTCCCATTTTTTTCAAATTGCTTTTTAAACTCCATCCTGATTTCTTCTAGAAAATCTTTCTGGGCTGGAGACCAATTCATATTCTCCTCAAAAGTTCTAGGTCTCTCTTACTTTGGATCTTTGCTTTCAAGGTAGTTTACAATGGACCCCATTTCATCTGGCCTTTTTTCATTTTCCTAAGATATTGTTTTGGGGGGAGGGCCCAGTACACAGAGGTTTGATGTTGAGATCCCACTGGGTTTGGCAACTCCAAAGTGGGCTGGCTAGTGGGGACAACAGTAGCTTCTTCAGGAGTGTCTGTGATCTTGATTTGAAGTCCACTTCCTAGGCCTGGAGGAGGTGGAGAGCACAGCTGGGTACTATTATCCTTGAAAAATGTGGGCTGTGCCCTAGGGCAAGGTAGTAACTATCCCTATTCTGCTGAGGGAGTTCTGTTGCCTGAGTCTAGGAGGTTGGGGTGGGGTGGGGTGGGATTACTGTGTTTGTTCTTGGAAGAGAGCTCTCCTGAAAGTATAGAGCCCATGGCCTCAAGTTGAGCTGACTGATGTCCAATTCAACTCTCTGTGCTGGAACTCCCCGTCCAACCCCACTGGAGTTTCCCCTTCTCACTGGTCATGCAGCCAAACCCTCCATGGCTTAGGTTGATTGTTGGGCTTCACCTTGCCTCCCCTGGGCTGGTTCTCTGATCTCTGTCCCTGGTGCACACAAGCTCCCCTGAGACAGACTTTGTTGGTAAATGTTCTTCTCTTAGCTTCTTTTACTGGGTTTTAATGATCAAATTTCTGTTAAGAGGTTCATTTCATGTTGGTGCTGAGGGAAATCCAGGAGACCTTAGCACAGTGCCTGGCCTCTCTCCACCATCTCTGACTTTTGGACTATTGAGAGTTATAAAGCATGATCCCCAATCAGTAGGAGCTTAAATTTGGTTAGGAATATAAATCTATGTGCTATAATCTATAATATAGTTATTGTGTGAGAGCCCAAACATATCTTAAAGTTATTGACTCTAGGATGCAACAAATGTTTCCTAAAATTCATCATTGTAAGGACCTTAAAGACTTATACATCTTCATACACACTCATTCTGAAGGAATGAAACATTGAAGGATCAATCTGTTTTCATTTCTTGTAATAGAGGGAAGCATGGTTAAAAAGATGCAACCACCCAAAGAGAAAACAGATCCAGGTCTTGATAGGTCAGCATAGCTACTCTGCTTTTCTGATCATGAAGTTCTTAAAAGATTTCTTTTCATACTTTCCTTTATCTTTCATTGTCCCCAATTTCTAAAGATTTCATTAAAGATCAACACTAGTGATACTGATATATTCCACATTTGAATGTATGTTAGCTTCAGAAGATGTGGCATAAAAGGAAATGCCATGAACATGCCATACTGCTCCGAAAATGCTATCTTACATGCTCTCTTTACATCTCTGTGGCTCAGCTGCATCGTCTCATCTGAGGTGGTAACAAGAAGAATAATGTATATGGAACCACTGACAATTTGTCAGAAGATCTTTTCAAAATCTGTATTCTTGGAAACTCTTTTAGGAATCATTCTGTAGTAATTATGTTTGGCACGTTTGGACCTTAGACAAATGGAATGAAGAACATTTCAGAAATAACCTGGAAAATTAACAGTTGGAGATTATATGCAAAAGAGCGATCTATAAATTTTTTAGTCATTTTTAACTAACATGGACATGACACCTCTAAGAATTATGTGATAAAACTGCTGCCTTTGAAGATGTTTCTTAACATCACAGCAAAGAAGATACATTTAACTAAAATGGCCCAATTAAACCTATTCTATTGCTAAATCATGACAATTTCAATTATCTCACTGGTTTCATTAGAAAAATTACCTGCTAACCATCAACATGCAAATCCTCTGATCATTCTAAGGGGAGATTTTTTTTAAACTAGTGGAGATAAGCCAGACAACTGTAAAAAATCAAGATGAAAAACCGAAGCTATAACTTCCCACATTTGATGAGATGGTACATGAAGTATCTACTTTCCATGCCCTCATTTGTTCTGTTCAATGAATATGGATTAGCAATTAACCATGGCTACACTTGAAGTTAAGATATATTGCAGGAATAAATTCAGTGTGGATTGTGTGATGTGCAATCCTTATTGATCAACTTACTGAAAGTGACCTCAGAACAACTGTCAGTTTTATGTGACTGAAGATACTAGAGATTTGCCGTATTAGAGATTTTATGCAATTACATAGAAGCATTTATTAAAAATGATGGGAAATGTTGTGGAAGTAATTAGTTCAGGGTCAACTCTAAAATAGAAAATTTTTTTTGTACAACAAAAACTAAATTAATAAAGTCAAAACTCCAAAAGATGTGGAAGCCAGGAGAAATGTTGGAAATTATCTAGTTCATTGTTCTCACTTTATGAATGAGAAAAATGGGGGTCAGAAAAGTTAAATAAATTGGCAAATGCTAGCATGTTTGCATCTAACTAATTTAATATAATAGTCAACATGGCTGCAATTATGTATGAAGCAAAGATAGATAATTATATGTGATTTCATGAATTTATTGATCACTTCTTGAATAGTAATGCATATAATTGGTGACATCTGTGACAGCTAGTTACAGTAACAATAGGGGTAAATAAAAACAACACAAAATAAAACAGAAATCCAATGAACCAAAGCAAATCTTATACATTTCCTTTCACATATTCAAATAATTAAATGAATTCTTAATTTAGAGACAAGAGACCTGGGACTTTGAACATTTCCTTTAACCTCTTAAAGGTTGCAGAGTCAACTACAAATTTTCCATGTAGTTTTAAAACCTGTGTTCTTTCTTCCACTTTAATGCATTCAGGTAAAATAGGATCTATCTTTTCCTTGAAATATTTCACTTAAAAAAATCCATTTTCGGTAAATACTTTGTTGGCAACATTACCATATTTATGCATTATACTGTATTGCTAAAATTGTTCTATAGATAGACACTCAATAACTGTGTGACCCTGGGCAAATCATTTAACCTTTTTTGCTTCATTTTCCTCATCTTTAAAATGAGCTATAGAAAGAAATGGCAAACTATTCAATTATTTTTGCCAAGAAATCTCTAAATGGGGCCATGTAAAATCAAATACAAGTGAACAACCATAAAGTCATAAACATCCGATATCACTTTTTTCTTACTATGCAAATTTTGGGGAGTGACTTAAAGAGCAAACCTTAAACTTCCCTAATGGCACCAAATGTGTAATAGCAATATGTGTCTTAAATAAGAATAGTTTGAATGATAGGAAAAGTACCACTTCTGAAGATTAGAGAGACATAGGTTCACACAGTACTTACTAGCTCTGTAGTAGTAGAAAAACTTAGTACCTCTGAAGTCTTGCTTTTTATCTATAAATTAAAATTACTATTACCTGTAGTAATAACCTGTAGGGTTATCATAAGATTTTTAATGATTTTCTTGAAAAACTTTAAATCTTTAAAATTTCCATTAGCAGTCATTGGACTACAATCTATTTATTTTTAGCTTCTTTACACTCTTCTTGTTTTACAATAATATCATCCTCAAATAGAGCATCATATACTTCAGATTATCATCTTCAGTAGCACAACCACCAACAGATTTTAAGAACAGGTGTGTTCCCTGACATTGATTCCTACAGATAAAATATTAACTTAGACTTTAAAAAGATTGCAATTAAATTACATTTAAGTCATAGAGTCATAAAAAATAGAATAAAAAAAAACTTTGCAAATCATCTATCCCCAAAATTAATTTAACAGATGATGAAAGTAAGGTGGAAATGGAGGGAGAGAATGAAGGTGAACCCAAAACAGAGAAATGGGATGGGTTTTATATATCCTCATGTCTAACTGAGTGTTCTCTCTGTCAAATGCAAAGCACTTAATTTTTCTTTTTTTGTTTCCCTTATTGATTTCCTTCTTCAAAAGGTGGAGAAAAAGGTTAAGAGTAAATGAGATGACTAAACTTGATATTCTCTTAAATCCATGATTTACTATTTTAAAAAATGCAGGACCCATGACTGTGATTAAAACTAAACTTCTCTTGCTTTATTACTCCATATACTGAAATTTCTCCTTTCCTTCAAATTCAGTCTCAGATGTTACTTCTTTCATAAATTCATCCCTGACTTCCAAGTCCCTCCTATGAAAGTAAATTTTTTATTCCCAACTATCTCATGGCACTTTATGCACCCAACATTTTTTTAACCCACTTTGATATCCTTTCTTAAAATAAAAAAAGTAAAAATTTCAGAGGTTGATTTGACATTAGAAATAGTCTATTTTAACTCACTGATTTTATAGATGAGGAAATTGGTCCAAGAGTAGAATAAACTGTTATCCTGTTCATTTTTAGCCTGCTCTCTTCTTATCCTTTCAACCCTTAAGTTATCATTTCCTTGAATGAAGTTGTTCTGTATTTACCTTTGTGTTGTCAAACTTGAGTCTAGGCTTTGAAACATAAAGATGTAAAATAAATAATTGTTAAGTGTTGAATAGATAAATGACCTGCCGCCTTGGGGAATGATTGTCCCTTATTACAATCAGTGGTCTAAGAAGGAATATCTGCTCTCCCCCTTGGATAGAAAGGAAGATGCTCCTCTAGACAACGGAATAGGGCAATAGTGGCCATGAAATTTGCATGCCTATCATTCAAAAGATGATAAGAGGCACCAGGATCACTGGATGTATTCAGATTTTTAAAAAAAATCTTATCTCTGCTTCCTGCCAAGATGGCAGAGAGAAGACAGGCACAGTTCTAAAGTCTCCTGATCTCTTCCCCAACTATCACCTGAAACAAACCTCTTAAAAGAAACACGAACCAGGAAACCCAGAAAGAAAAGCCAGGAGGGGAAAATCTACCTCAGGATTTGTCTCCCACAGCAGCCTTGGCTGAGTACCTGCAGGTGAGTCTGAGCCTCAGGGAAGATCAGCCCAGGATCAGCCAGACCAACAGCTGAATCGGAACCAGAAGTCTGAGGGCCCAAGAGCTGGACCTGCTGGATCAGCAGTAGGGCTGGACAAAGAAAGGGGGCTTGGGTCCGCGGGCAAGCAGAGGCGCTGGTGTTGGGGCTGTCCCCCTGGAGCTTGGGGAAGGGGCCGCAGGGAGAGGTCTGGTGCAGGACAACCCATCCCTGGGCTCCTCAGGTCTGAGAAACTCTGAGCAATGCCTCCATTGCACTGAGGTCTCCTCCCAAACAAATGCAAATTACTTCTGCCTCAGGCCCAGGTGTGTGAGCAAAAGAACCAGCCCAGCTGAGGAATCACCTCAGGCCAGAGTAAAGCCCACCATTTATTGAAGGCAAAAGAATTCAATAGCTCCAATTCCCTTCCTCAAACAAAGGGAGAAGGCCTCACAACCAAGGTCACAGACACCCCAGAGAGGGCAACCAGCTCCTCCTACTGGCCATCCACAGAAACTGCACTCAGTAAAGCCTTTAGAGATCCCAAGCCCAGGTAAACCAGCCCCACCCAACTCAAGGTCTTAGCATAATGAAGAAGGGTCAGGGAAAAGGTGGATCCATAGAAAAATTCCTGGAAGGGAAAGACCCCAACCCAGAGAGACTGGGAACATCTGAGGAGAATACACTCTGGTCTCCAGCACTTAAAGACTTCCTTGAAGAAATAAGGAAGGAGTTTAAAAATCAACTGGAAAATTTGGGGGAGACAATACCTTGCAACAAGAAAACAAAACCTTAGAAAGTAGAATTGGACAATTACAAAATGAGAACAATTCTCTCAGATCCTCAAATGAGCAAATGCAAAAAGAAATTCTCTCAAAACTTCAATTGGTCAAATGGAAAGCTCTTTCAAAAGTAGAATTGACCAATTGGAAAAGGTTAATGAAGAAAACTCCTCCCCCCCAAAAATAATGGAGTCTACAGAAACTAATGACTCCACGAGACAGCAAGAGTCAGTTAAACAAAATCAAAAAATAGAAAAAATAGAAGCAAATGTGAAATACCTCATCAACAAAACCACTGACCTCGAGAATAGATCGAGGAGGGGCAACCTGAAAATTATAGGACTTGCTGAAAACATTGAAGAGAAAAAAAGCCTGGACTTAATATTACAGGATCTAGTGATGGCAAACTGCCCTGACATCATCAAATTGGAGGGCAAAGTAGTTATTGAAAGAGTACATCGATCCCCACCAGAAAAAGATCCTAAAATGAAAACACCAAGGAATGTTGTGGCCAAACTCCAGAACTATCAGATAAAAGAGAAAATCCTGCAAGCAGCCAGAAAGAAACAATTTAAATATCAAGGAGCCACAGTATGGATCACGCAGGACCTGGCTGCATCAACTTTAAGGGATCGAAGGGCCTGGAACAAGATATTTCGAAGAGCATAGGAGCTGGGAATGCGGCCAAGAATCTACTTTCCTCCAAAGCTGAACCTACTCTTCCAGGGAAAAAGATGGACATTTAACGAAATGGAAGAATTCCAAAAATTTCTGATGAAAAGACCAGAGCTAAACAGAAAATTTGGATATCAAACAGGAGGTTCAAGAGACACATGAAAAGGTAAATAAAAAGGGGGGGCAGTAAAAAGAAAAAAATGCAATCCAGCAAGTTGAAACTGGCTATATCCCAGGATGGGGGTGGGGTAGAGACTCTCATAAATCCTGAGAAATGTAACTCTAACAGAGAGAATATACCTAGCCAGAAATGATGGACATCCATGACCTATCCATGAGACTGATATCTAATGGGATGTAACTGGCTTTAACTCCACTAGGGAGAAAGACTCTAATAACTCTCAGGAATTTTGACTGAACTAGAAGGGACAGACACTCAGAATTTTCTATGACTTAGATAGAATGATGTAAAAAAAAATACACTACCTCCCTAAAAAGGGGGACAGGAAAGAGACAGGAGGAGGGAGGGGATTGAATGGGACAAATCTCATTACACTAAGAGGTACAAAAAAACCTATGGTAATAGAGGGGAAGAAGGGAGTAGAGGAGAAACACCTGAATCTTCTTCTCATCAGACTTGGCTTAAAGTCAACCTACACATAATTAACTTATAAAACATCTAACCTTTCAATAATTAAAAGGGGAAAAGGGGAGGGGGGGACAGAGAAAGGGAAGGGGAGTGGAGGAAATAAGGGGAAATAACAAAAGGAAGGGAAGGGAACAGGGAAAGGGGAAAGAAAGGGGAGGGTGTGATATAGGAGGGCAAACACACTGGGTGGTATTCAAAAACAAAATCAATTAGAGAAGAAAAAGAAATTAAAGGAATTAGAATTGGGAAGGAAGAGAGAAAACTCTCACTATTCACAGATGACATGATGGTCTACCTAGAGAATCCCAAGAAATCATCTAAAAAACTACTGGAAACAATTAGCAATTTTAGCAAAGTTGTGGTTATAAAATAAACCCCCATGAATCCTCAACTTTCCTATATATGACTAGCAAGAAACAGCAGGAAGAGCTAGAAAGAGAAATCCCATTCAAAGTAACCAGTGTAAAATACTTGGGAGTCTATTTGCCAAGACAAACTCAGAATCTTTTTGAAAACAATTATAAATCACTTCTCACACAAATTAAATCATATTAAATAACTGGGCAAATATCAACTGCTCATGGATAGGTAGAGCTAATATAATAAAAATGACAATTCTACCAAAATTAAACTGTCTGTTTAGTGCCCTACCAATCAAAATTCCAAAAAATTACTTTAATGAGTTAGAAAAAAATTGTAAGTAAATTCATATGAAGAAATAAAAAGTCAAGAATCGCCAGGAGCTTAATGAAAAAAAAATGCAACGAAGGTGGCTTAGCACTACCCGATCTAAAATTATATTATAAAGCATCAGTCATCAAAATTGTTTGGTATTTGCTAAGAAATAGAGTGGTGGACCGGTGGAATAGACTAGGTGTAAAAGCAGGAGAGGATTATAGTAATCTGCTGTTTGATAAACCCAAAGAGTCCAGCCATTGGGATAAAAACTCCCTCTTTGATAAAAACTGCTGGGATAATTGGAAGTTAGTATGGAAGAAACTTAGATTAGACCAACACCTCACACCCTTTACCAACATAAGATCCAAATGGTTACAGGACATAGACATAAAAAACAATACTATAAGCAAATTAGAAGATCAAGGACTAGTCTACCTGTCAGATCTATGGAAAGGGGAACAGTTTATGACTAAGGAAGAGTTGGAGAACATCACTAAAAAACAATTAGATGATTTCGATTACATTAAATTAAAAAGTTTTTGCACAGATAAAACCAATGTAATCAAGATCAAAAGAAAAGCAGTAAATTGGGAAACAATCTTTGAAACTAATGAGTCTGACAAAGGACTCATTTCTAAAATATACAGATAACTGAGTCATATTTTTAAAAGAAAAAGCCATTCCCCAATTCACAAATAGTCAAAGGATATGCAAAGGCAATTTACAGATGAGGAGATCAAATCAATCCATAGCCATATGAAAAAATGCTCTAAATCATTAATTATTAGAGAAATGCAAATTAAAGCTTCGCTGAGGTACCACCTCACACCTCTCAGGTTGGCCAGTATGACCAGGAAGGATAATGATCATTGTTGGAAGGGATGTGGGAAATCTGGGATACTGTTACACTGTTAGTGGAGCTGTGAACTCATCCAACCCTTTTGGAGATCTATTTGGAACTATGCCCAAAGGGCAACAAAAATGCACATACCCTTTGACCCAGCAATACCACTACTGGGTCTATACCTTGAAGAGATGAGGAAAAAGGGTAAAAACATTACTTGTACAAAAATATTTATAGCAGCTCTGTTTGTGGTGGCAAAGAATTGGAAATCCAGTAAATGTCCTTCAGTTGGGGAATGGTTTAGCAAACTGTGGTATATGTATGTCATGGAACACTATTGTTCTATTAAAAACCAGGAGGGACAGGAATTCAGGGAAACCTGGAGGGATTTGCATGAACTGATGCTGAGTGAGATGAGCAGAACCAGAAAAACACTGTACACCCTAACAGCAACAAGCAAGTGATGTTCAACCTTGAAGGACTTGCTCATTCCATCAGCGCAACAATTGGGAACAATTTTAGGCTGTCTGCAAAGGAGAGTACCATCTGTATCCAGATAAGGAGCTGTGGAGTTTGAACAAAGTACAAGGACTATTCCCTTTAATTCGGAAAAAAAACCCAGATGACTTATTGTTTGATCTGGTTATCTCTGAGAATTCTGTTCTCTTTAAGGATATGATTTCTCTCTCATTACACCCAATTTGGATCAAGTTACAACATGGAAACAAAGTAAAGAGTGATGGAGTGCTATCTGTGGGGTGGGGGTGGGGAGAGGGAAGCAAGATTGGGGGAAAATTGTAAAACTCAAATAATATCTTTAATAAAAATTAAAAAAAATCTTATCTCCATAGTCAGGATATTACAACCCCTTTCCCTCTGGCCTGGCAAAGAAAGGAATTCAGTGACCTGTAATTATACTTCTTTCATAACTAAATTCTGTGTTTCATATAATTACATATAACTTAAAAATTCTCCATTGACCAATAAAATGCTTAGAGCCCACAAAGTGTAAATATACAAATTGAATCTATTTTTCAATGTGCTGATTTTATTCCAATCATTTCCCATTATATGCTTTGAAATTAAGAAAACGTTCAGGACAGTTATATTAAAAATATTCATCAGTACATTTCTTGCTTAGTTGATAAGCAACATATATGATCTGATTCACATAAGAATCATTTGACAAAATAAAGCCATTGATGTCATAAACTACTGAGTCAGAGATCCTAAACTACAAATAAGAATAGTTAGCATTCATATATATATCTATATACATATATAATTATGTATGTTTCATATATATATATATATATATATATATATATATATATATATAATGTATAGAATAGAATGCTAAAGAATTTGAAGAGAGTCACATATGCCATTCATTTTATTATCACAACTCTGGGAGTTAAGTGTTATCATCATCCTCATTTTGCAGTAGAGAAAACTCTGCCAGGAAAAGGTAAAGTGACTTGCTCAGTATCACACAGTAGGAAGTTCCAGAGGTTTGATTTAATAAAGGATGCCTTACTCTGCATACACCACTAGATACCTAATCAATAACTATAATTTTAAATGAATATATATTATCTACACTATTCTAGATCAAATTCTTGTTTTCAGGCTAAATTCAAACTCTATATATTTGTAATGGTTTCTGACTAGAAGTGATCACTCCTTTTCTATTTTAAAAGAACATTATACTTCTCTGGAATGCTATCATTATAAAATATCAGTGATATTTTACTATGCACTTTTTAATCATCTGCATTTTATCGTTGTACAGAGAACAGAATCTTAGGTGACCATATCCAGTGAGACATCTGACAGATTCTTGAAAGTCAACAAATATTAAGGGATTGGGAACTTTAATAATGGGGAAGAAAGACATAAATTGAATATTCTAATTGTAAATGAGCAAACTCCAGGTGCCTTAGAAAACTCCAGACAAAAAAAGTTCACATAAGCTTAAACAAAGGATTTGGTAGAATGTCTTTGAAGTAAGTGTACAATATTTATTGATATTTATAGGTTACTCTTTCTTTCTCAATCTGCACAACTCTGACCCCCAACCTTTCCACTCCACAATTTCCCATTCCACTGGGTAAAAAAAAAATGGTCTGACTTAATTTGTGGCCTTGGAAAAATGCTAATTTTTTTAGCTCAACTAAAAACAGCAGTTATAGTAATTTCCCTAACACTTAGGTTTACTTCTTTAAAAGTTCTTTTGTAAATTTTAAAGCGTGAAATAAGAGAATTTTTACTTTTAACAAATATAGAGAATTCAAGTGATGACCTTTATTTATAAAAAAAATAAGGGGGGGGGATATGACCAAGATCAAAAGACAACTCAAAGTGATTTAGGCTCCATTTTTCCCCCTTTAGGATCAAGTAGGTTCATATTCTTTCTTCTCTTTAATGATTGGAATATGGGTCAAGCTGGTATTATCCACATTTTTGGAAGCATTTGTGCAGGAGAGAGAAAAGTAAATTAAAGAAAAACTGCATCTTGTTGACTAGAGAAGGGTAAGACTTGCATTTTCAGTGGAAAATCATTATGTCTTCCAAAATCCAAGACTTGAAACACATAGAGAGTGAAGTTTGTATGACGTGCGACATAATGTTTGTCCTCCCTCTTTAGTATTTATATCCCTCAGTACTCTATCTTGGGACAACTTCTCTTGTTATAAATGTTTCCATGGAAACCTTACTATCTCCCATTAGTTTGTGTACCATCTTGATGCAGATATTCCCAACATCAATACATATCATCATATTATATATTAAACTCTTTTCTAAACTGCAACCTATTTCACCTACCTATGAAATATTTTCTTCAAATCTTGTAGACATTGAAACCTAAATATGTCCAAAATAGAATTCACCTGTACTATTTTCTTTGAGACCTTCCACTTCTTTTTTTTTAATCACTTAGGTTCTTAGACATAGCATCATTCTTGACTTCCATGTCTCTAAACTTTCCTAGTCCCAGGGGGTGAGGGAGTGGCATGGAGCCAAGTTGGTGGCAGGATAGCAGCCTTTCTAGGAGCTCTCTCCAAAGTATTTCAAAAACCTTAAAATTATAGCTCTAACTGAATTTTCAAGAGACAGAACCCACAGAAATATCCAATGAGGCAATTCTCTGGCCCATAATAACCTGGAAAATAGTGGGAAGGTTCTGTTTCATGGGGTTGGAGAGAGTGGCAGCACACCTTCCGGGAATAGCCTCAGGGCACTTGGGATCTCTAACTCCTGGCAACAGAAGCAGTTTCCTGACCTGCCACCCCAGAGAGCACCAAGCACAACTTGGAAGGTCATCAAGGAACCACTGCCAGAGAGCATGTGAAGCCCAGGCCAACTTGGCCCTCCTCAGCATAGCCCATATCCCAGGAATCAGAAGTAGGCCTGTGGAGCTGCCAGCAGGAGCTGCCCAGGTGCTGCATGGAAGGTAAGGGTTTGGGGGGAGACCATTGAGGTCTGTCCTTAGTCCCTGGGATAGTAGTCTAGGGTTTTGACCACATTCAGACCCTGGTCACAGTCTGGGCCCCCATAGAGTAAGGACTTTCCTCATAGCCCTGGGGCAGAGGGGTGAGCTTCCGGTCATTCATAGACCAGGAGAGCAGTCAGAGCCTCCCATAAGTTCCTTGAAGGAACTGAGGTCATTGTGGGGGGTCCCAATACTACTCAAAAGCTCAGGAATCACCCCAAAATGCAGGCACAGGCTGGGGAAATGAGTAAACAGGAAATAAAGGAACCTGACCATAAACAAGTACTTTGGTGCCATGGAGGACCAAAACACACACCCTGAAGATGAGAAAGTCCAAGCTTCTTCATCTAAAGAGTGCAAGAAATGTAGATGTTGGGCTCAGGCTATGACAGAGCTCAGAAAAGATTTTTGAAAATCAAGTAAGGGAGATAGAGTAGAATTGGGAAGAGAAATGAGAGAGATGCAGGAAAAACATGAAAATGAAGTCAACAACTTGATCAAGGAAATCCAAAAAATTCTGAAGAAAAGAACATATTAACAACCAGTTTAGGTCACATGGATAAAGGAGTTCAAAAAAGTTAATGAGCATAAGAATGCTTTAAAAATCAGAATTGGCCAGATGGAAAAGGAGATAAGAAAACTCTCTGAGGAAAACAAATCCCTCAGGTCTAAAATGGAACTAAAGAAAACTGATGACTTTTTGAGAAATCAAGACAATAATTCAACATTCAAAATAATGAAAAACTAGAAGAAAACATAAATTATCTCATTAAAAAGGCAAAACCGATCCAGAAGAGATAATTCAAAATTTATTGGGCTACCTGAAAGTCATGATCAGGAAAAGGGCCTTTACCCCATTTGTAAAAAAATTTCTACAGGAAAATTATCCTGATATCCTCAAAAAAGGGGGAAAAATAAAAACTGAGAGAATCCACTGACTGCCAACTGACAGAGATCCCAAAAAAAGCAATCTCCAGGAATATTATAGCCAAGTTTCAGAACTCCCAAGTCAAAGAGAAAATATTACAAGCATCCAGAAGGAAACAATTAAAATATCATGGTGTTGCAGTCAGGATTACCTTAGATTTAGCAGCATCCACATTGAGGACTTGTAGGCCTTGAAATATAATATTCTGGAAGGAAAGAGTTTGTAATGCAACCAAGAATCAAATGCCCAGCAAAACAGAACATCCTCTTACAAGAGAAAAGATGGACATTCAATGAAACAGGGGAATTTCACATATTCCTAATTGAAATGACCAGAGTTGAACAGAAAGTTTGATATTCAAGTAGAGGACTCTCAGGTGAAGCATAGAGAGGGTGGATAAAAATGCTAAATGAGGGACTTATTGATGATGAACTGCATTTATTCCTGCATGGGAAAATGATACTGATAATACTCACATAAACATTCTCATTTAATAGAGCAGGTACAAGGAGCCTTTATAGATGAGGCACAGGAGAGAACCAAATTTGAAGGTATAATATGTAGTAAAAATGGAGTCATTGGGTCAAAAGGAAATGTACTGGGAGAAAGAGAATGGAGGTAGAATAGGCTAAGATATTTCATGCAAAAGAGTCAAAAAATAAATTTCACAGTGGTTGGAAGGGAGGAAGGTGGGAGTTAAAGAGAGAGCCTTCATTCTCATTAGAAATGGTTCAGAGAGGAAACAGCATACACACTCAAAAGGGTATAGATATCTAGAAGCAAAAAGAGAAGGGAGACAGGGGAGGGGAGGAATGATGTGGGTGATAGAGGAGAGGGTAGATCACAGGAGAGGATAGTCATATATAACACATTTTCTTTTTGACTTTTTTGCAAGGTGGTAGGATTTGGTGGCCTGTCTGAGATAACCAGACTGGGTGATTGCTGGGTCTCTGAGGTGGAATGTAGGCTTGGGGTCTCTTGGCCCCAGGGCCAGTGCTCTGTCTGCTCTGTTATTCAGTTGCCCCACAGGACATTTTTGAAGAGGGACAGAATGAAAGGAGAGAGAAAATATAATAGATGATAATGGGGAGGGATGAATAGAGGTAATTACAATAAGCAGTAGCAACTGTGGAAAAATATGGAATTAACTTCTGTGATGGACTTATGATAAAGAATGTGATCCACGGGAGGCAGAGCTGATGGTATCAGAACACAGACTGAAACACATATTTTTCTCTTTCTTTCACTTTATTTCTCATGAGGTTTGATGTTTATGTGGAAGGAGAGGGTACTATGTTTATTCTTACAACAAGAATATATTAGTAATGTGTAAATAAATTAAAGAATTTTTTTAAAAAAGAAAACATTCAAAAGAGAGTCTCTGAGGGATAAGTAATAAAGGATATTATAGGAGAGCATACTGGCTGAATGTAAGAAATCTGAGTTATAATTGAATTCCATTCAGTAAATGTTTGTTGAACATTAAAAAAAAATTTAAAAACAATAAAAATTTTCCCAGTCCCTCAGTTATTGAATCTTGTTGTCCTACTACCTTGGTCTTATTCATATGATCTCTACTCTTCCTACTCACAGCATTATCATCTCTCACCCACATTATCATGCTAGAATCTAGTTACTTCTTCTCTTCTTCCTTCTGTCTTTCAGATGATCCTTTTATATTTGACTTATACATATTTTCGTTAGCCTTAATTATCCTAATTTTACTGTAGACTGTGTGGGTTATTAAGCATTCTCTTATGCTGATACTTCAACTGATTGTGAGAAAGCTATTATCAATACTTAAAGTATACTCTTGACTTCCTTCCAAACTCAAATTGCCATGAAGCTTTTTCAGATTTCCATAATTGTTGGTAATTGTATCCTTACATATAATGTCTTCACAATATAACTGCCTTGGAAAATAAAATATAACATTGATTTTATTATGTTTTTTCTTTAAGGCAATGGGGTTAAGTGACTTTCCCAAGGTCACAAAGCTAGGCAATTAAGTATCTGAGGTTGGTTTTTAACTTGGGTTCTCCTGATGCCAGGAGGGTGCTCTATCCATTGCACTACCTAGTTCCCCCTAAATGTTACCTTCTTAATGGTCTTGTCCTTCTAGTACCAAAGATTAGTGTAACAATTTAGACATAATAAGCATGTAATGTTTGTTGAATTGAACTATATGATGTCTTCAGGTAATAGGTGTATCTATGGCCACATGTTCATATATTTATACAAACTTCGAATAGATTTATGTGATGTCAGAATTGTAAGAACCTTTGCAAATTTCTACTTAAATTGTGTCATATTGATGACATATAATAAAGAACTCTTCCTGACAAGCTAAAAAAACAACTTGTTGAAATCTATATATGAAGTTAGTGGAAGCATTAAAGATCCAAAACTCTTTATTTTAATTAATATCCTTAATGCTATAGAATAGTAGAAATTTCATATTTGATTCAAATGATTTAATATATATGGCCAGACATACTGCATAGAATGGTCAATGTTTTATAAAAATCACTTTATTTTTTATAACAAACTTTAATAACAAGAAATGGAAGTTGAAAAGAATTAAATTATTTAGCTAAGGTTACAAAATTAGCAAGTGACAAAGTTCAGTCTGGAACCTGAATCATTGTCTACTTGCCTTCACATTTTTATCCCTACACTTCAGTTCTTAACAAATGTTTATGGATTCATTTTTGCTAAAAAAGGCTAAATATTGCCCAACTTACATGATAACTTTGCATGAACACTTTTTGTTCCTTGTGACGTCCTAAAGGATAATAATTGAAGACAAATTTAAATACAATTTAGAATTAATATATTTTACTGTGTAACTGAAAAGATTTCTTTAAAATATTAACATGGATGGATAACCCAATCAAATTAGCTCTCAAAGGTTCCTTCTAGGTCTGAAATCTACTGTTTCCAATGGAAATTTCTATTTCATTTACAAAGCACAATATTCATGTTTGGCAACAGATATAATTGCTTTCTTAATTTAATAATTATTCTCAGACAAAAATAACTTACTTTTCATAATAACCCTTCTTTTTTTAAAATATGTTTTAATCCATAAACACAAGGTTTTTTAAAAAACTTAAATAACTTGGATGTGTGTTTGTGATTTTCTGTGTATGTGGTACATCAACTATCAATATATCTTAGACATAAATTGCATGTTCACAAAAAGTTGGATCCAGAAATAAACGGACTAGAGAAAGAGTATTATATTTTCTTAATATACAATAGTTTTTTCTACCTATTATTTTTAAGGTTTTGAATTTTACAATTTTCCCCTACCTGCCCTTCCTTGCCTTCTCCCTCCCCTCCCCCACAAAAGGCAAACTGATATTTTTTTACATTGTTTCCACACTATGCATTGATCAAGATTTAATGTATTGAGAGAAAAAATTCTTGAAGAATAAACAAAATATTAGGGATAGTAAAATTATATAGTACATAAAGCCTTTTTCTTTTGAAAAAATTGAAGGTAATAATCTTTTGTTTTTGTTTTATCTCCACAGTTCTTTCTCTGGATACAAATGCTATTCTTTGTCACAGACAACATAATTGACCCTGATTATTGCACTAGTGAAATGAGTAACTCCGTTAAGGTTGATTATCACCCTATGTGGTTGTAGGGTGTATAATGTTCTTCTAGTTCTGCTCATCTCACTCAGCTTCAATTCACACAAGTCTTTTCAGGCTTTTCTGAAATCTCTTCCCTCGTGATTTCAAACCAATAGTGTTCCATCTCTCTCTCTCTCTCTCTCTCTCTCTCTCTCTCTCTCTCTCTCTCTCACACACACACACACACACACACACACACACACACACACACACACACACAAGCACACACACACCAAAATTTGTTCAGCCACTCCTTAGATTTCCAAATCTTTGCCACCAGAAACAGAGTTGTTATAAATATTCATTGTTCAAAAGTATGTGAAGTTTTTAGCCTTTTTCATGATCTCTTCAGGATATAGACTCAGTAGTAGTATTGCTGGATTGCTGGATCAAAAGGTATGCACATTTTATTGCCCTTTGGGTGTAATTTCAAATTGGTCCCCAGAAATGTTGGATTGGTCCACAGTTCCACCAAAAATGTATTATTCTCCTAGATTTCCAACATCCCTTTCAACATTGCTCATTGTATTTTCTGGTCATATTGGTCAATCTGAGAGGTGTGAGGTGGTACCTCAGAGATGCTATAATTTGCATTTAGAGGATTGTATTTTCTTTGGGAAACTCAAACATTATTTTAATAACCTATATCTTGTCTCTAAAAACAAAATACTACCTTTTCATTTACTTTTCCTTCTGTTTTTTCAATTTTATTTATATTTATTTTATTTTTGAACAAATGTTTTTATATACATTACTAAAATATTCTTCTTTAAGAGTAAACAAAATATGGCCTCTCCCCAAAAAAATATAGACCCTCATGAGCAATAAAGGAAAGAGGAAATAAAATTAAAATTTAAAAAATTATTATTATTATTAATAATAATAATAATAATAATAATAGGGGCAGCTAGGTGGCACAGTGGACAGAACACCAGCCCTGGAGTTGGGAGCACCTGAGCTCAAATCCAGCCCCAGACATCCTACAATCACTCAGCTGTAAGCCACCCCAACCCCACTGCCCTGCAAAAATCAAAAGGAAAACCCCAAAATAAAATAAAATTATGATGATTATAATAACAATTACAATAACAACAACAACAACAATAATAATAATAATAATTAATAATAATAATAATAATAGTAGCAGCCATATGGAGCAGTGGACAGAGCACCAACCCCAGAGTCAGGAACAACCAGGTCCAAATCTGGCCTCAGACACTCAGCAATCACCCAGCTGTGTGGCACTAGCCAAGCCACCCAACCCCATCAGCCTTGTAAATCCTCCCCCGCAAAAAATAATAAATAATAAATGTGCTTTAGTCTAAGTTTCAATGCCACCAGTTCTGTCATTGGTGGATCACATTCTTTGAATTTTACAATTTTCCCCTACCTGGATAAGTCCATCACAGAAGCTATTTCCATATTTTTCCACTGTTGCAATTGCTGATAGCAACTCCCTCCATTTGTGCTTTCCCATTACCATACACTATATTTTCTCTCTCCTTTCACTGTCCTTCTTCTTAAATGTACTGTGGGGTAGCTGAGTGGTGCAACAGACTGATCATCAGCCCTGGGTCCAAGAGGCCCCAAGCACACATACAACCCCTTAAGGCCCAGCAACCCCCAGGCCCTGTGTTCCCAGATGAGCCATCCAATCCCAGCCCCTTGCAAGAAGTAAAAAATAAAATGTGTTATATCTGACCACTCTTCCCCATGGTCCACCCTCTTCTCCATCATTTACATCCCCCCTTCTCCCATCCCCTTTCTCTCCTTCTAACTCTAGATGTTTATACCCCATTGAGTATATATGCTGTTTCCTCTCCGAGCCACCTCTGACAAGACTGAAGCTTCCATCATTCCCCTTCACCTTCCCCCCCTTCCATATCATTGTAATAGCTCATAGAAATAAAAATTCTTATTATATGAAATATCTTAGCCTATTCCACCTCTCATTTCTCTTACTCCCATTACACTTCCCTTTTCACCATTGACTCCATTTTTACAATATAATATATCTTCAAATTCAGCTCTGTCCTGTCTTCATGTATAAAAACCTTCTACCTGTTCTGTTGAATGAGAAGTGTCTTATGAGTATTATCAGTATCATTTTTCTATGCAAGAACACATGCAGTTCATCATCATTTAGTCCCTCATATTTTATCCTTCTCCTCCACTCTCTATGCTTCACCTGAGTCCTGTATTTGAAGATCAAACTTTCTGTTCAGCTCTGAACATTTCAACAGAAACATTTGAAATTCCCCTGCTTCACTGAAAGTCCATCTTTTTCCCTGCAAGAAGATGTTCACTTTTTCTGGGTATTTGATTCTCGGTTGCATTCTGAGCGTTTTGGCCTTTCAGAATATTATATTTCACGTCCTATGAACATTTAATTTAGCTGCTGCTAAGTCCCGTGTGATCGTGACTGCAGCTCCATGATATTTCAATTTTGTCTTTCTGGCTGCTTATAATATTTTCTCCTTGACTTTGAAGTTCTGAAACTTGGCTATAATATTCCTGGGGGTTGGATTTTTTGGGATCTCTTTATGTGGGAGATTGGTGGATTCTCTCAATTTCTATTTTGCCTTATGTATCTAAGATATCTGGACAATTTTCCTGTAGGAATTCTTTAAAAATGAGGTCAAGGCTCTTTTCCTTATCATGAATTTCAGGTATCCCAATAATTTTTAAGTCATCTTTTCTTAATCTGTTTTCCAGATCAATTGTTTTTTCCATGAGACATTTCGCATTTTCTTCTAATTTTTCATTCTTTTGGTTTTGAAGTATTTTTATCTTGACTTCTCATAAAGTCAAAAGCTTCCTTTAGCTCCATTCTAGATCTGAAGGATTTGTTTTCCTCAGAGAGCTTTCTTATCTCTTTTTCCATCTGGCCAATTCTGCTTTTCAAAATATTCTTGTCCTCAATAACTTTTTGAACTGTTTTATCCATTTGACCTGTGTTGGTTTTTAACATGTTATTTTCTTCAGCAATTTTTTTGGATCTCTTTGACTAAGTTGCTGACTTCTTTTCCATGGTTTTCCTATATCTCTCACATTTGTTTGCCCAATTTTTCTTCTATCTCCCTTGCTTGATTTTCAAAATCTTTTTTGAGTTCTGTCATAGCCTTAGTCTAATTTCCATTTTTCTTGCAGTCTTTAGGTACAGGAGCTTGTACTTCCTAATTTTCAGATTGAGAATTTTGATCCTCCTTGGGATCATAGACAATATATTTCTCAAAGATGTTTTTTTTTCTCTGTTTACTCATTTCCCTAAGCTATGGCTGGTTTTGTGGTGCTTCCTGAGCTTTTGAATATTATTGGGAACCCCCCTACAAGGATCTCAATGTGTGAGTCTCTGTCTTCCCTCCTGATCTGTGAATTGCCACAAGTACACTGCTCTGCCACAGGGAAGAGGTGGAGGGACCCCGCTTTTCCATCGGGGACTGTGACTGTGATTTATATCTGAATGTGGTCAGAGCCCCAGAGTCCTGTTTCAGGTACAGAGGACAGACCTTGGAAGTCTCTCTCCACTCCCCTACCTTTGGTAGGCTGAGCACTCAAGGTTCAGTTGCCTGGGAGCTCCTGATTACCAGCTCTGCCTGCTTCCATTTCCTGGATCTGAGCTGCTGGGGCCACCACTGCTGGCTGAGTGCCCTGAGGGTTGGGCTTTACATGCTCTCTCTGAAAGAGGTGCCCCCCCAATCATTCAAGTTGTACCCAATGCTCCCCAGTGTGAAGGTCAGGAAACTGCCCCTGCTGCCCTGAGCCACAGCTCCCAGACACCCTGGGACTGCCTCCAGGTGGCTAAAGTTCCTTCACTTTGGCAATCAGCCCTTTTAATCCCATGGAGCAGAGCCTTTCTACTCTTTTCCAGGTTACCTTGTTCTGGAGAATTGCCTCACTGGATTCCTCTGTGGGTTCTGTCTCTCGAAAATTTAGTTAGAGCTATTATTTAATGAGTTTTGATATATTATAGAGATAACACCTAAGAAAGACTCATTTCCTGTTGCCATCTTCGCTCTGTCCCCAATATTGAGGATTTATGAGGGTTTATTTTATATCCTTCTACTTTGCTAATGTTGCTAATTAATTCTAGTAGTTTTTAGATGATTTTTACCATCTACAAAGATTGCGTTTTGTCTCTTCCTTCACAATTCTAATTCCTTCAATTTCATTTTCTTCTCTCATCATTGGAACTAACATTTCTAATACCATATTGAATATTAGTGGTGATAATGGGCATCCTTGCTTCACCCATGACATTATTGAGAATGTATCTAGCTTATTCCAGTTGCATGTAATGCTTGTTGATGGTTTCAGATATATACTGCTTCTTTTATTCTGAGGAACAATCCACTTGTTCCTACACTCTCCAGTGTCTTTAGTAGAAATGGGTGCTGTATTTTATCAAAAGCTTTTTCATAATCTATTTATATAACCATATGATTACTGAAAGATTTGTTACTTATATAATTAATTATAGTAAGAGTTTTCCTAATATGGATCCAACCCTGCATTCCTGGGATAAATCCTATTTGACCATAATGTATTATCCCAGTGATAACCTGTTGTAATTGTTGTGCTAAGATTTTATTTAAGACTTTGTGTCTATATTCATCAGGGAGATGTCTATCATTTTCTTTCATAGTTTTAACTCTTCCAGGTTTTACATATCAACACAACATTGGTGTCATAGAAAGAGATATGCAGAGTTCCATCTTCACTTAATTTTCCAAAGAGTTTATATGGAATTGAAACCAATTGCTCCTTAAATGTTTGATAGAATTCACTTGTCAATCCACCTGACCCTGAAGATTTTTTCTTTGGGAGTTCAATAATGGCTTGTTGAATTTCCTTTAATGAGATGGGGTTATTATAGTTTTTTAATTTCCTTTTCATTTAATCAGGGCAGCTTATATTTTTGTAAATATGCATCCATTTCACTTAGTTTGTCAAATTAATTAGCATAGAGGTGGGCAAAATAACTCTGAATTATTACTTTAATTTCCTCCTCATTGGTGATGATTTCACCTTTTTTTTTCATTTATGATACTAGCAATATGGTATTCCGCTTTCCTTTTTTTAATCAAATTGACCAGAGTTTTATCAATTTTGCTGGTTTTTATATATAACCAGCTCTTGATGTTATTTATTAGTTAAATAGTTTTCTTGCTTTTGATGTTATTAATTTCCCCTTTAATTTTTAGAATTTCTAATTTGGTATTTAATTGGGGTTTTGTATTTTGTTCTTTCTCTAATCTTTTTAGTTGCATACATATTAAGTTATGCATGTAAGCATTTAAAGATATATGTACCCTGACAGTAACCTTAAGTGCATCCCCTAGATTTTGATATGTTGTTTCATTATAGTTATTATCTAGGATGAAATAATTATTTCTTTCTAGAATTTGCTGCTTGAACCTTTCCTTCTTTAAAATGAGGTTATTTAGTTTCCAATTAGTTCTGAGTCTATATCTTCCTAGCCCAATATTGCATATGGTTTTTATTGCATTTTGATCTGAGAAATACATGTTCCCTATTTCTACCTTTCTGCAATTGATCATTAGGTTTTTATGCCCTAGTTCATGGTCAGTTTTTGAGTAAGTGCCATGTACTGCAGAAAAAAGGTATATTCCTTTCTATCCCTATTAATTTTCCTCCATAGGTCTATCACATATATGTTTTCTAATGTAGGAACACAGGCTATTCTAACAGCCATGACACAAATCATTCCCAAATAAACTGCCACCTGGAAAATCTCAGGAGCTGGCAAACTGCCCTGAGAGATAAGGTGAGCCGGAGTCCTTGGGAGCTGGACATTCTGCCCCACTGACCAAGGGCACTAGACACAGCTGTGTCTTATCACCTCCTCCCCTAACGTACCCCCTCATCCTGTAATGCAAGACACTGCACATATAAACAGCTTGGACCCCCAATTCCCTCATTATTCTTTATTCTACCCCAGAAGACCTAACAGTTTATATGTAATAGCTAAGCAGTAATAAAATTGAGCTGGAGGCATAAGGCAGTATTGGCTTGACTCCTTATTCTCAGCTCCCCTCCAGGAGGGAGGTCACCACTGTGGGCCCCAAGGAAGCAAGCCACAACATTCTAACAATCTATTTACCTCTTTAACTTCCTTCTTGTTTATTTTATGATTGAATTTTTATAAATCTGAGAGCAGGAGGTTGAGTTTTCCCACTAGTAGAGTTTTTGCTGTCTATGTCTTCCTGTAGCTCTTTCAGCTTCTCCACTAAGAATTTGGATGCTATCCTATTGGGTGCATACATACTCAGTGTTGAAATTATTTTATTGTCTATGGTATCTTTTAGGAGGATATAGTATCCTTCCTTATCTCTTTTTATGCTATCCATTTTTACAGTTGCTTTGTCTGAGATAAGGATTGCTACCCCTGCTTTTTTCACTTCAGCTGAAGCAAAATCTATTTTGTTCCAACCTTTTAACTTTACTCTATATGTATTTCTCTACTTCAAATGATTTTCTTTTAAGCAGCATATTGTTGCATCCTGTTTTTTAATCCACTTTGCTATTCTCTCTGCCATCTTTGCTTAAAGATTGCACTTACTATTTAGGTGATCTTGGCCAAGTCATTTTGCTTTGATAAGCATCTATTTTTTCGCTTGTAAAAGAACAATGTTGTTGACAACTTACTCAGGTTTGAGTGGGATTCAGGTAGGGCTAAGCCACCTTCATTTGCACTTTTTTTTCATTAAGCCCTTGGCAATTCTTGACTTTTTATTTCTCCATATGAATTTACTTACAATTTTTTCTTACTCATCCAAATAATTTTTTGGTATTTTGATTGGTAGGGCACTAAACAGATACTTTACTTTTGGTAGAATTGTCATTTTATTATATGAGCTCTACCAAACCATGAACAGTTGATATTTCTCCAGTTATTTAAATCTGATTTAATTTGTGTGAGAAGTGTTTTATAATTGTTTTCAAAAAGTTTCTGAGTCCCAAGTATTTTATATTGTCTAAGGTTACTTTGAATGGGATTTCTCTTTCAAGCTCTTCCTGCTGTATCTTGCTAGACATATATAGAAAAGTTGAGGATTTATGAGGGTTTATTTTACATTCTGCAACTTTGCTAAAGTTGCTAATTGTTTCCAGTGGTTTTTTGGATGATTTCTTGGGATTCTCTAGGTATACCATCAAGTCATTTGCAAAGAGTAAGTGTGTTGTCTCTTCCTTCCCAATTCTAATTCCCTCAATTTCTTTTCCTTCTCTAATTGCTGACGCTAACATTTCTAATACAATATTGAATAGTAGTGGTGATAATGGGCACCCTTGTTTCAACCCTGATCTTATTGGGAATGCCTCTAGCCTCTCCCCATTGAATATAATGCTTGTTGATGGTTTCAGATAGATTCTGCTAATTATTTTAAGGAACAGTCCATTTATTGCTACACTCTCTAGTGTTTTTAATAGGAATGGATACTGTATTTTATCAAAAGCTTTTTCAGTATCTATTGCTATGAGCATATGATTTCTGATAGGTTTGTTGTTGTTATAATTTAGTATACTAATATTTTCCTAATATTGAACCAACCCTGCATTCCTGGAATAAATCCTTCTTGATCATAATGTATTATCCTGGTGATAACTTGTTGTAATCATTTTGCTAAGATTTTATTTAAGATTCTTGCATTGGGCGTCTAGGTGGCACAGTGGATAAAAAACTGGCCCTGGACTCAGGTGTACCTGGGGTCAAATTCGGTCTCAGACACTTATTAATTACCTAGCCATGTGGCCTTGAGCAAGCCACTTAACCCCATTGCCTTGCAAAAAAAAAAACCCCTAAAAATAAAAGATATTTGCAGCTATATTCATCAAGGGAAAATGTCTATAATTGTCTTTCTCTCTTTTAACTCTTCCTGGTTTCATTAACAGCACCATATTGTTAGCATAGGAAGAGTTAGGCAGGGTTCCATCTTTCCCTATTTTTCCAAAGAGGTTATATAGAATTGGAACCAATTGTTCCTTAAATGTTAGGTAGAATTCACTTGTGAATCCATCAGACCCTGGAGATTTTTTTATAGGGAGTTCAATGATGGCTTGTTGAATTTCCTTTTCTGAGATGGGTTTGTTTAGGTATTTAATCTATTCTTCATTTAACCTGGGCAACTTATATTTTTGTAAATATTCATCCATTTCACTTAGAGTATCAAATTTATTGGCATAGAGTTGGGCAAAATAATTTCGAATTATTACTTTAATTTCCTCCTCATTGGTGGTGAGTTCACCTTTTTCATTTATGATATTAGCAATTTGGTTTTCTTCTTTTTTTAATCAAATTGACCAGAGGTTTATCATTTTCATTATTTTTTTCATAATGTCAACTTTTGGTTTTATTTATTAATTCTAAATTTTTTTGCTTTCAATTTTATTAATTTCTCCTTTAATTTTTAGAATTTCTAATTTGGTATTTAATTGGGGATTTTTGATTTGTTCTTTCTCTAATTTTTTTAGTTGCATGTTTAGTTCATTGACTTCCCCTTTCTCCAATTTATTCATGAAAGCATTTAGAGCTATAATATATCCCCTGAGAGTCACTTTGAATGAATCCAATAGGTTTTGGTATGTTGTTTCATTATTATCATTATCTAGGATAAAATGGTTAATTCTTTCTAAAATTTTATTTTTTGATCCACCCATTTTTTTAAAGTGAGGTTATTCAGTTTCCAATTTGTTCTGGGTCTATATCTCCTTGGCCCAGTATTGCATGTCACTTTTATTGCATTGTGATCTGAGAAAAATGCATTCACTATTTCTGCCTTTCTGCAATTGAACATTCGGTTTTTATGTCCTAATACATGGTCAGTTTTTGTATAATTTCTATGTACTCCAGAGAGAAAGGTATATTCCTTTCTATCCCCATTCAGTTTCCTCCATAAGTCTACCATATATATAGTTTTTCTAACAATCTATTTACCTCCTTAACTTCTTTCTTGTTTATTTTATGATTTGATTTATTTAAATCTGAGAGTGGGAGGTTGAGGTCTCCCACTAGTAGCATTTTGCTGTCTATGTTTTCCTGTAGTACTTTCAGCTTCTCCCCTAAGAATTTGGGTGCTGTCCCACTGGGTGCATATATATATATATATATATATATATATATATATATATATATATATATATATATATATTCAGTAATGAAATGACTTTATTGTCTATGGTAAATTTTAGGAGGATAAAGTTTCCTTCCTTATCTCTTTTAATGCTATCTATTTTTACTGCTGCTTTGTCTGCAATAAGGATTGCTACCCCTGCTTTTTTTTACTTCAGCTGAAGCAAATATATATTTTGTTCCAACCTTTTACCTTTAATCTCCATGTATCTCTCTGCTTCAAATGAGTTTCTTGTAAGCAGCATATTGTAGGATTCTGGTTCTTAATCCACTCTGCTATTTGCTTAAGTTTTAAGGGAAAGTTCATCCCATTCATATTCAAAGTTATCATTACTAATTATTTATTGCCCTCTGTGCCATCTTTCCTCTGTTTGTATTTTCCCCCTTTTCCCCCTTATCCATATTTCCCAGTATTTTGTTTCTGAATACCACTCCCTTCAGTGTGTTTTCCCACCTATATCACCTTATCCCCTTTCTTTCCCCTTTCCCTTTTTCCCTTTTCCCTTCTCTTCCTTTTCTTATTTCTTTTCCCCCCCACTTCCCTTCCCTTTCCCCATCCCCCCTCTCCTTTTCCCCTTTTAATACTTGAAAGGTTAGATGTTTTATAAGTTAACTGAGTGTGTGGAGGTTGACTTTAAGCCAAGTCTGATGAGAAGATTCAGGTGTTTCTCATCTGCTCCCTTCTTCCCCTCTATTACCATAGGTGTTTTGTACCTCTTAGTGTAATGAGATTTACCCCATTCAATCACCTCCCTCCTCCTGTCTCTTTTCTATCCCCCCTTTTAAGGAGGTAGTGATTTTTAGATCCTTCTATCTAAGTCATAGAAAATTCTGACTCTCTGTCCCTTCTAGTTCAGTATATTCTATTGAATAGAGTCAAAATTCTTGAGAGTTATTAGAGTTTTTATCCCAAGTGGGGTTAAAGTCAGTTACATCTCTTTATATAGCAGTCTCATGGATAGGTCATGGATGTCCATCATTTCTTGCTAGGCATATTCTCTCTGTAGAGTTACAATTCTCATAGAATCTTTTTCCCCATGCTGGAATATAGCCAGTTTCAAATCACTGTGTAGTATTTTTTCTTTTTTTTACTGCCCCCCCCCCTTTTTTTTTCTTTTTACCTTTTCATGTGCCTCTTGAACCTCCTGTTTGATGTCCAAATTTTCTATTTAGCTCTGGTATTTTCATTAGAAATTTTTGGAATTCTTCCATTTTATTAAATGTCCATTTTTTCCATTAAAGAGAAGGCTCAGCTTCATGGGAAAGTAGATTCTTGGCTGCATTCCATGCTCCCATGCTCATCGAAATATCTTGTTCCAGGCCCTTAGATACCTTAATGTTGATGCAGCAAGGTGCTGCGTGATCCTTACTGTGGCTCCTTGATATTAAATTATTTCTTTCTGGCTGCTTGCAGGATTTTCTCTGTTATCTGATAGTTCTGGAATTTGGCCACAACATTCCTTGGTGTTTTCATTTTAGGATCTTTTTCTGGTGGGGATCAATGTACTCTTTCAATAACTACTTTGCCCTCCAATTCCATGATATAGGGCAGTTTTCCATAACTAGATCCTGTAATATTAAGTCCAGGCTTTTTTTCTCTTCAATGTTTTGAGAAAGTCCTATAATTTTCAGGTGGCCCCTCCTCAATCTATTCTCAAGGTCAGTGGTTTTGTTGATGAGGTATTTTACATTTTCTTCTATTTTTTTCTGTTTTTTGATTTTGTTTAACTGACTCTTGCTGTCTCATGCAGTCATTAATTTCTGTAGACTCCATTCATTTTTTGGGGGAGGAGTTTTCTTCATTAACCTTTTGCAACTCCTTTTCCAATTGATCAATTCTACTTTTGAAAGAGCTTTCCATTTGACCAACTGAGGTTCTGAAAGAATTATTCTCATTTTGTAATTGTCCAATTGATGATCTGAGAGATTTATTCCCCTTTTGCATTTGTCCAATTGTACCTTCTAAGGTTTTGTTTTTTTCTTGCAAGGTATTAATTGTCTCTTCCAAATTTTTAAGCTCCTTCCTGATTTCTTCAAGGAAATCTTTCTGTGCTGAAGACCAGATCATATTCTCCTCAGAGGTTCTAGGTCTTTCTGAGTTAGGGTCTTTCCCTTCCAAGAGTTTTTCTGTGGATCCACTTTTCCGCTGACCTTTCTTCATTTTGCTAAGTTGGGGAGGGGCTGGTTCACAAGGGCTCAGGATCACTAAAGGCTTTACCCACTGAATGCAATTTCTCTGTCTGTCCAGTAGGAGGTGGTGGTTGCTTTCTCTGGAGTGCCTGTGATCTCCATTGAAGCATTCTTCCTTTGCTTGAAGGGAGGAGTTGGAGCTATTGAATTCTTTTACCTTCAATCAATGGTGGGCTTTACCCTGGCCTGAGGTCATTCACTTTCAATTGTCAGCTGGGCTGGTTCTTCTGCTCACACACCTGGGCCTGAGGCAGAAGTAGTTTGCTTTTGTTTGTTTGGGAAGAGGTCTGAGCTTCAATGGAGGGGTGGACTCTGAGTTCCTCACACCAGAGAAGCCCAGTGATGGTGTCCTCAGCTATCCTGCTCTGGAACTCTCCCCCAAGCCCTGTCCACAAGCTCCCAGAGGACAGCACCAACACCAGTGCCTCTACTCCCTAGTTGACTCAAGCCCCTACTGTGTAGCCCCACCGCTGATCCAGCAGGTCTGGCTCTGGGGCCCTCAGACTACAGGCTCCAATTCAGCTGTTAATCTGATTGATGCAGGGCTGATCCTCCCTCTGAGCCCAGACTCACCCACCCGAATTTGGTCAATACTGCTGCTGGAGACAAATCCTGAGGTAGATGTTCTTTCTCCCAGTTCTGGGTTTTGTGGGTCGGATTTCTTGTAAGAAGTTTGTTTCATTTGATAAATGGGGAAATGATCAGGAGACTTTAGAACTGTGCCTGTCTTCTCGCCGCCATCTTGGCCAGAAGTCCAAGATTTAAAAAAAAAAAGTAAGGTCTTGGGTTTTTGGCATACATAGGTACTGAATAAATGCTATTTTTTCCTTTTGCTTCCTTTACCTTTTGTAAATTTTAAAGTTACAAAAAAATGATTTATCATCATCATCATCATCATCATTGCCATTGCTTTCTCTTTTTATTCCTTTTCTTCCTTTGCCTCCTCCTCCTCTTCATCTCTTCTTCATCTTCTTTGCTTTTCTTCTCTTTCCTAAGTCATTTTGATTTTTGATAATCAAACTTTTTAAAATGAGAAACTAATTTGATAATTTCTCTAATTTCCTTAAATATATTTAAATAGTAATAATTCCTTAACTTCTAATCAACAGTCAACTTTCTCTTCTTGGACAATGCATAGAATTTTATTAAACCTTTATCTTTTGATTTCTAATATAGTTATTTATAAGAGAATTTAAGAAAAAATATACAAAAGACTTACTATTTTTCCTAACTTTAATAAAATATATTTTGTCATTTTAATTGTTATGGGACTGAATAAATCATTTAATTTAGGTAGAATTATCATTTTTATTGACCTAATTCTACCATGAGCAAATGACATTTGTCCACTTATTTAGATTTGGTTTTATCTGTGAAAAATGTTTTGTGATTGTTTTCACATAGTTTCTGAGTTTGTCTTGGCTGATAGACTCCCAAGTGTTTTATGTTGTCCATAACTTATTTCAAATGGAATTTCTGTTTCTATTTCTTGCTGCTGGGCTTTGTTGGTATCCTAAAGAAATGCAGATGATCATGTAAATTTATTTTATATCATGCAACTTTGCTAAAGTTGCTAATAATGTCAAGTAGGTTTTAATGGAATTTCTAGGATTCTCTTAGATACTCTGTCATCTACAAAGAGTGAGATTTTTGTTTCCTTATTATCCATTCTAATTCTCTCCATTTATTTTTCTACTCTTAACTAAAGCTAACATTTCTAAGTCAATATTTAACACTAGTAGTGGTAATGGGCTTCCTTGTTTCACCCCTGATTTTATTTGGAATGCTTCTAGCTTATTTCCATTATATATTCTGATGATTTTAGAAAGGTACTGCTTATCATTTTAGGAAAACTATAATTATTCCTATGATCTCTAATCTTTTTAATAGGAATAGGTGCTTTATTTTGTCAAAAACTTTTTCAGGACAGCTAGGTGGCTCAGTGGATAGAGCACCGGCCTTGGAGTTAGGAGTACCTGGGTTCAAATATGACCTCAGACACTTAATAATTACCTAGCTGTGTGGCCTTGGGCAAGCCACCTAACCCCATTTCCTTGAGAAATTAAAAAAAAAACAAAAAAATCTTTTTCAGTATCTTTTGAATAATCAAATGATTTTTATTAGTTGTGCTGTGGATACAATCAATTATTTGGATAGTTTTTTAAATATTGAATCAATCCGGCATTCCTGTTATGAATCCTATGTGATCATAGTGTATTATCCCAAGATTAACTTGTTTTAATCACTTTTCTAATATTTTATTTAATGATTTTGCATAAAAAATAGAGAAATTGATCTATAATTTTCCTTCGGTTTTGACTTTTTCTCATTTAAGTATCAGCAGAATATGATATCATAAAATAATTTGACAACTTTTCATCTATTTTTTAAAAATAGTTTCTATAGAATTGAAATTAATTGATCGTTAAATGTTTGTTAGTATTTACATGTGAATCCATCTGCACTTGTAGATTTTTTTCTTTTGGAGTTCATTGATGACTTCAATTTCATTTTTTTGTGAAATGGGGCTATTTAACTATTCACTTTCCTCTTCTGTTAATCTGGGCAATCTAAATTTTCATAAATATTCATTCATTTCATTTAGACTATCAAAATTTATTATTATTGGGTACAATATTTCCCAACTATTACTTTAATTTCCTCTTCCTTGGAAGTGAATTCACCCTTTTTATTTTTTAATATTGGCAGTTTGAATTACTTGTTCTATTTTTTAAATTTTATTTATTAAGGTAATAGGTTTAAGAGTGACCTGCCCAAGGTCACACAGGCAATTATTGAGTGCCTGAAGCCAAATTTAAACTCAGGTCCTCCTGCCTTCAGGGCCAGTGCTCTATCCACTCTGCCACCTCACTGTCCCCTTTTTTCTGTTTTTTTTAAGCAAATTCAGCTATGTCAAAAACTTAATTGCATTTATTACCATAAAATTTATCCTCAATTTTATTTATTAATTGAATTATTTTTGATTTATTAATTTTCCTTTGATTTTCAGAATTTATAATTTGGCATTTATTTGGGAATTTTTAATTTGTTATTTCACTAAGTTTTTTTATTGCCCACTTCATTGATTTCTTCTTTTTCTATTTTATTCATATAAGCATTTATATATATATATATATATATATATATATATATATATATATATATATATTTCCCTTAATAACTGCTTTGGTTTTATCTCACAAGTTTTAGTAAGTTGTCTCATTTCCATTGTCTTGAATCAAATTATTATTTCCATTATTTGTTGTTTGAGCCACTACTTTAAAATTTGTTTACTTAGTTTCCAAATAATTTTAGTGTGTCATTCCAGGACCCTTTCTTGCACATTAATTTTATTCTTTCATCATCTGAAAATGATGTATTTAAAATTTCTACCTTCTACATTTGACCATGAGGTTTTTATGCCCCATACAGTTTATGTAGTTGCCATATACCACTGAGAAAAAAGTTTTATTCCTTTCTATCCCTATGCAGTTTCTCCAAAGATCCATCATATCTAACTTTTCTAATAGTCAATTCACCTCTTACACTTACATCTTATTTATTTTTTGGTTGGATTTATCTAATTATGAGAGAGGGATTTTGAGATCTTGCACCATTATGATTTTGTGGCCTATTTTCCTGTAAATCATTTATTTTCTCCTTTAAGAATTTCTATGCAATAGTATTTGATGTATTTGTGTATTTTGTATTGAAATTACTTCATTATCTATAATACCTTTTATAAAGATGTAGTTTCCTTCCTTATTCCTTTTGATGACATCTATTTTTGTGGTTGCTTTGTCTGAGATAGGAATTGCTAACCAGCATTTTTCACTTCAGTTCCACTCCAGTCTTTTATTTTTACTCTGTATGTATCTCTCTGCTTCATATGAATTTCTTATAAACAACTTATTGTAGGATTCTGACTTTTATTCCAGTCTACTATCCATTTCCATTTTATGGGAAAGTTCATCTCATTCATATTCACAGGTATAATTTCACAGTTTGTATTACTCTCCATCCTATCATCTCTCTATTTGTACTTTTATTTCTCCTTTGACCCTTCCCCCATGACACACAGTTTGCTTCTGCATTGCCTCCCTCAGTCTGTCCCCTTTCTATCATCTCCTCCTGTTTCTTTCTCTTTTCCACTTCTACTTTTCCCCTCCTTTCTAACTATTTCTTCTTCCCTTTACTCCTTTCCTCTCCTAATGCCTGGAGTAAGATAAATTACTGAATTCAATAGACTGTGTGTGTGTGTGTGTGTGTGTGTGTGTGTGTGTGTGTGTGTTTTATTCTCAGTTTGAGCCAAATCCATTGAAAGTAATATTCAACCTCTTCCTTCTTTCCCTCTACTGTAAAAGGTCTTTTGTACCTTTCCCTGTGACATGATTTACACCATTCTGTTTCCCCCTTCCAGGCATCCTAGTAAAATCCCTTTTTAAAAATATCTTATTTTAAAATAATTCCTTCAGAATCAAATTATATGTAAATCTTCTAATTATACTTCATCCAATAACTGCATAGTTCTCAAGAGTTCCACATATCATCCTCCATATAAAGATGCAATCAATTCAATCTTATTGAATCAACTTCCTATTTTCCCGTTTATCTTTTTATGTATCTCTTGAGTCTCCTGTTTGAAAATCAAATTTTCTGTTCAATTTGGTTTTTCATCAGAAAAATTTGAAAGTCATCTATTTCAATTAATGTCTACTTTTTCCCAAAAAGTATTATTCTCAGTTTTGCTGGGTAGTTGATATTTGATTGTTATCCAAGTTCCTTTGTTCTCTGAGGCATCATACTGCAGACCCTTTGATCCTTGAATTTTTATACATCCACTTCCTCTGTAATCCTGATTTGAATTTTGCTTATTGATATTGCTTCTTTCTGACTGCCTGTAGGATTGTCTCATTGATTAGATAGTTTTGGAAATAGGTTACAATGTTCCTTGGCATTTTCATTTTCTAGATTCCTTTCAGAATTTTTGTGAATTCTTGTGACTTCTTTCATGTCTATTTGACTCTCTGGTTTTAGGAAGTTCTTTCAGGGAAGTTTTCCTTGATGATTTTTGGAAGCTGTTATTCAGATTCTTTTTTTTTTTTTTTTTTTGCTCATGGCTTTCATGTACTCCAAAATTCTTACATTATCTCTTCTGGATCTATTTCCAGGTCAGTTGTTTTTCCAATGATATAATCTACATTTTTCCACTTTTTTCAAAGTTTTTTTTTAAATATTGCTTGAATTATTTCTGATGTCTCATAGAGTCATAAGTCTTCTCTTGCCCCAGTTTGTTCTTCAAGGAAATATTTTCTCCAGTTAATTTTTTTGCTTCAGTTAGCTTTTCCATTTGTTTAATTCTATTTTAAAGGAACAGTTATCTTTTTCCATTTGCCTCATTTTATTTTCTTTTTGCATTTGTCCAATTCTCTTTTTAAAGGTTTTATTTTCCTCAGTCAATTTTTGTGCTTCCTCTTGCAAGATGTTGAATTTCTCTTGCATTGTTTTTCCTAAGTTTGATACTTCATTTTTAAAAGGCTTTTTTAAAGTTCTTCTGAGAAGAATTTTTGGACTGGAGCCCAATGCATAATTTCTTCTGCAGCTTCACATATTGTACTTCTTTCTGCCATCCTCTTCTGAGATGATGCTTTGCCCTGTCCTTTAAGTAGCATTCTATAATCCTCACTTTTTTCTGACTTTTCTTACTCATTCTGAATTATATTATTCCTGGGCTCCATTTCAAGCTTCTTGTGTTGGGGAAAGAAGTGGAGGAAGACACACTCACAAACCTTCTGGGTTGAGTACCTGATGCTTGTTCACTTGGCTGGTACATCCAAGTCTACTCACAGTTGCTAAGCAGGGGTTCTGGGGTACCTGTGTTGGAGTCTTCCTAGAAGGTCTCCTTTTCCATTGATTCATGAGCAAATTTTGGTTTTATTTCCCTGCTCCTGTTCATAGTTCTGTTCCACCTGAGACAGATTTTCTGGAAGATGATTCTCTCTCTACTTTTGTGGATTCTGTTTCTCCAGAATCCATTTAAAGACTTGATTAATGATATTTCTGAGGGGACCTTGGGAAAGCTTAAGGATGTTTGTGGCTTCTCTCTGTCACCTTGGTTCTAAACCTCTGGAAGTTGTTTTTGAAATTCTCTTCCTAAACACAGATAAATAAGTATGTATGAAAAGACTTATCTCTTCTAGACACTCTCCTAGGTACTGTGAATACATAGGCTAGGGACAATATGGTTATTTGCTCAACACATTGATGAGCCAAGAAGCCTTTCTTATGGGACTCTGAGAGAAAGAGATGCCAAACTCCTCAAGAGTATGGTCCCTCTCTAATACATTGTTATTGGAGCTGTGAACTCATTCAACCTTTCTGGAGAACTATTTAGAATTATGCCCAAAGGGCAATAAAAATGTGCATACCCTTTGATCTAGCAGTACCACTACTGGGTCTATACCCTGAAAAAGATCACAAAAAGGGGTAAACATCACTTGTACAAATTTATTCATATCAGTTCTCCTTGTGGTAGCAAAGAACTGAAAATCGAGTGAATGTCTATGAATTGGGGAATGGCTGAACAAACTGTGATATATGTGCATTACGGAACACTATTGCTCTATTCAAAACCATGAGGGATGTAATTTCAGAGAAGCTTGGAAAGATTTGCATGAAGTGATGCTGAGTGAAAAGAGCAGAACCAAAAAATATTGCACACTGCAACAAAAACATGGGGGTGATAATCAAACTTGATAGACTTGTTTATTCTATCAGTGCAATAACCAGGGACAATTTTAGGGTATCTGTGATGGAGAATACCATCTGTATCCAGAGAAGTGTGGAATTTAAAAAAAAAAGATCAAAGACTATTACCTTCAATTTAAAAAAAAATTGCTTTATGTACTACATAATTTTGTTATCTCTAATTTATTAGTTTTTGTCAAGCATATGATTTTTCTCTCAACACATTCTATTTTGATCAATGTATAGCATTGAAACAGTGTAACAATTATCAGACTGCCTTCTGTGTAGGGGTGGGGATAGAGAAGGGATGGTAGGGGAAAATTATAAAAATCAAAATATTACAAAAATGATAGGTAGAAACTATTGCATATAATTGAAAAACCAAAAAATAAATTATATAAAAAAGAGAATGGTCCCTCTTTTATTTTGTCATTGAATTAAATGTGAAACAGTCAGGTGGTGCAATAGATAGAATATTGGATATGGAATCCAAAATCCTAAGTTCCAATTCAATCTCCCTCACTTACTAGACTTCTACCATAAACAACGCATTTAATCTCTGTTTTCTTCATTTTCCTGAAGAGGTTAATAATATTATCTACCTCTAAGGGTTGTTGTGAGTAGAAAAGTGAAATATCTATCTCTACAGTACTGAGCACAATTCTTCACACATAGCAGATGCTCTATAAATGGTTATTCTCTTCCTTCCCCCACCCTCCTTTCTAGATACTTGTAGTATCTAGTACATCAACTTTTGCCTTTATAGGACACTATAGGACACATAATAGAGGTTTAAAACATCTATTGATTAATACTATGATTTCAATTATGGAAATACTAGCAGGAGTAATTTTTTATTTAAGGAAGTTGAACTCTATAAGCCCTTTCATTCTTAGTCCTGGAGTAATTGATACAGTCTCTAGTAGACATGTTTGGCAGAATAAAGGAATTGAAGGAAATGTTCTCAATATAGGCCACAAATATATAACATTTTGTACTATTAAATATGTGCATGTATGTGTATGTATGTATGTGTCTTTGTCCGTGATAGTGTTCATATGTCCTTGAACTTCTTTGGCAAATTGATGAAACTTCTAATCTCTTCTGAATTGTGTTTTTAGATGTATAAGATTAATTACATATGATTTTAGAAGTGGCTAGGTGGTACAGTGGATAGAGCACTGGCTCTAGAGTCAAGAGTACCTGAGTCAAATCCAGTCTCAGACAATTAATAATTGCCTAGATGTGTGGCCTTGGGCAAGGCACTTAACCCTACTGCCTTGCAAAAAAAATTATATATGATTTTTTGAAGTTACTATAATTTTCTTGCATAACCATAGTTATTCTCTCCCATATTTTTATAAAGGGAATAAAACCTTTGTAAAATAATGGACAATCTTTTGAAAAATATGGAAATCTGTGCAATATGTAATACTTTTACACCTCCCACCTCCATGAAGGGGTAGATTTAGGATGTCTTCTAAATTATCCTTTTAAATTTTTCTTGGTTTTTTATCATTTTACCACATTTAATTTTCATTCTTTGGTGTGTATTCTTTCAATCTACTTTATTTTAATCATTGTGAATATTGTGCCCTTGACTCTGCTTTAGTCTTCTTCAACTTACATAGAATTTTCATTGTTTCTCTGTATTTATAACACATATAATGTTTTATAATAATATAGAAATATTTCATTAGATTCATGTATCACAATTTCTTTATTCTTTCCCTAATTGGTAGATATCTACTTCTTCCCTACCCCCCAAAAAAAATCTCTCATCTATTGCTAATTATAAATTCTTTCAAATGTAATCACTTAAAAGAAAGTATTCAAAACGTATATTTTAAGAACTATGTTCTTGATATAAAATCCCTATTCTAAGGCAAGTAACAAAATGAGCTTGAGGAATGGAGGCCTCAGGAATTTCCAAAGGAAAAAGAGAGATGGATTTCATATTAGATTGATAGCATCTGATGATTGTGATTTGGGGGTTTAAAATACATAAGAGTAAAATAACTGTTTTAAAAAAGTAGAAATATTTAGGCACATTAAAAAACAAGTCATAGTAACATAAACTTCAAAGAGGGAAGAAGAGTAGTTCATTTAGACAGCTATTTTCCCTACTGGAAATCATCCTCAGGATTATTAATTACTTATATATAATATTATGTATAAACTCACATGTATATGTATGCATATATGCATGTGTTTCCTATGTTCCCATATTACTAGACTGGTGTGTACTTATCATATTTAGCAATCTGACACCCAGAGATCACATATGGATACATCATGAGAGGAGATGGGGTGTAAGTCATAACAGTAACTTGAATATTCTAACTTACTACAATTTATAAACTGCTTCCTGTAAAATACAAATGATAAAATTGATAGTTCAAAAATTACTGACTCATTTTACACATCAGAAAAACTGATGTCAGGAAAAGCTAATTGGCATCCATGTCCACAAAATTACCTGATAAGAACTAGGATTAGACTTTTTCTTTGGGTATCTTGAGTCATGAAATGAGTGATGATAAAGAGTTAAGAGAGATTCTGAGATACATAGGGGGGGAATTAATTTAATTAGTGTGTTGAAGAACACAATTAGGAGGTTTTATAATTCTTTCAACCTACTAAATTGGCAAGCATGTATTATTAGTATCGTTTTGCTGTTGTTGTCCATCCATGAATTAAAGAGTTCAAAAATACTGCAAAACTGCTCAGAAAGAAAAATCTTGAGCATAAAAAAAGAATAAATCATTGAATGTTTATTTTTTATCATGAACATTAGTATTAAATAGAAGACTATGACTTATCTAAAAGGTTAATTATGTTAACAAGTACTCTTGGCTTATTAAGTAGTCAAAATAATTAACCTTCTCTAGGGTCTCCTGATCTTCAAAATTACCTATGTTTTCGAATTCTATTAAGTTGATTTCTAATGGAAAATATTATTTTTATTTAGAGCTTCATTGATGAAAATATCTAGGTCTGCAGAACGGCTTGAAATTTCTGCTGAATGATTCAGTGGTAGCAAATTAAACAGTTGGACACTATTTCAATCTGTTCAGAGTTGATTATGTAAAAATAGTGCCATATGGCATCTTGAATTTCTTCTGGCAGGATGCATCCATTTGGTGCTTAAAGGCTCAGGTAACTTTGAGCCAGGAGAATGAGATCACTGCAGGTGCCTACAAGTTCAGATTCTGTCAAAGAGGGATCATGCTGTTTTGAACCAAATTAAGAGTGAAGGGCTCTCTTACTCAGACTCAAGCTGCAAAGATGCTGGGGAAATGGGAAGAGTTTTCAATATTGAGAGAGGGATATCTGTGTATTGTGATAGGGAGATATTGAAGGAAAAAAATATCAGTTGACAAAGATTCTTAGCCTGACATTCAAGGCCTGAACTTACCTTTTCATAGCTTCTACCTGATTACTAACTATCATAATCTCCACACTGTAGCCACAATGAACAATTTTCAGTACAAACTCAGTTCCTAATTATTTTTGCTTAGGCTATTCCTTGTCTTTGTGATATATTAACTCCCCATCTCTATTTATTAAATTATTTATCTTGATCTTGTAAGAATTTCTTCATATCCAGAATCAATATAGATGGTTATAAAATTTTTAATGGCACTTAGTTTCATACAATTATAAGGAACTTATATTATTTTGTATTATGGTTATAATTATTACCTAGTCTAGAATACAAACTTAATGAGGTCAGAGATTGTTTCTTATATAAATTTACTGAGACATGAAAAAGGTCTATCTCAATATGTGCTTAATAAGTTTTTTTATTTGAATTAATGAACATTAGGTTTGTCCAGGATTGCAGAACATATGCTACCCTTATCATCTCCAATTCAGTCTCTATCACTGATAGCTGTGTGAGACAATTTGATTTAAAAATCCTAGCTCATCTTCTCAAAAATCTCAAAACACACACACAAACATACACACACACACACACACACACACACACACACACACACACACACAAAATAATTGTCTCTCAGGTCAAAAAGTGTTCTTCAAAATTTTTAAGGATACTTTCATCTAGTATAGCTATTATTGTATATCTGCGTAAGTTCACTTTTGATAGAAGAAAAAATCAAATATTTAATACTACAGTAAACATTAAAAAAACTGTTTCAAGAAGTTGCTATTCTAATGAAGAAAACAGCATATGAATAAACTGATATATACACAATCTTTTTAAAGCATATGACAGGACAGAACCAAGATTGCTAAGAAGATAAAACACCCAACTAAACTTTGTAGCATTTCCCCTCTAAACAACTTTACAATAATTCCTTAAATTGATTTCTGGAGTGGAAGAGCCAATAAAAGGTCAGAGTGAGACATATCTGTAGCCCAAGACAACATAGGATGTCAGAAAGAAAGATCTATGATACAAAAGAGGAGGCTGGCCCAGAAGCCATGTGAATCCAAAACCAGCCCTGGGACTAGATGATGGTGACAGAATCCACAGAAGATTTAGGAGTTATTAAGTCAGAGACAAAAAGGAGACTCAAAAGGGAGACAGAAAGTGGTAATGAAATAGCCCTGTACAATTGTCTTATTCAGGACTACACACTATTTGGCATTTCATTTACATGTACCAAATTCTCGAACATTTCTCTAGGTCAAAGAGGTAAGCTTTTGGATAAAAGGGAGTATGTATGATAACTTCCCACTAATTGAACAGGAATCCTGAGGTACAAAATCATTTCCAGTCTCAAAGGAGGTGGAGTATTAATTGAATTCCAAGAAATCAGGAATATTTCCTAGATAAGAGACAGAATGCAGTGCAACATAATATTGATTTTGCCTTTCCCAAGATCATGCCATTTTGTAAGCATAGAAAGCTTTCAGGCCCTAGTACTATCCTTGAAATCAATAATGGGAAAAAGAATGAGGTATGAGACATTGCCCCTCCCTTCACCACTCTGAAAACAATATTAGTGTAAAGTTCCAAATCAAAAAATATATTAGAAAAATGAATAAGCAACAACAAAAGAATCTGACCAATAAAAGAGATTCATACAAAAAGTAAAGAAAATATGAATTAAATACAACTAACAATAAATCCTAAAAGAGATTAAAAATTTTTCAAGATCCAATAAGAGCATTAAGATATATATATTTATATATATATATATACATATACATATATATATATATATATATATATATAAGCAAAGGGAGAAAGGAAGAAAATTATGAAAAGATAATAATTTAGTAATAGGGCTGGCTAGTTGGTACCCTCAGACACTTAGCTGTTCGACAATTGGAAAGTTACTTAGTCTATTTGTTTCAGATTTCTCATCTGTAAAATAAATTGGAAATGGAAATGGCTAACCACTTCAGTCTCTTTGCCAAGACAATGCCAAACAGTCATGGATAGTCACACACGAATGAATTGATTGATCAACAACACTAAAAAATATACAGACACAAGCAGTTACTGAAAAAATAACACCTTAAAAAATACAATTGACTTCCAGCCTAGATGGCAGAGAGAAGACAGGCACTTTGCTAAGTCTTCCTGTTTTCCCTCAAAAATAACTTGAAAGAAACCTCTCAACAGAAATTCAATCGACAAAACCCAGAAAAGATGCTAGGGGAAGAATACCTAATAACAAGGTCTGTCTCAGGGACTGTGGGTGAAGCAGGAATGGAGAGCAGAGAGCCAGCACAGGGGCAGCAGTGGGGTAATCCAAAGGACTGGCCTTAGCCTCAAAGACTTTGGTGTATGGTGGTCCGAGAACCAACTTTAGCTTCAGAATCTTTGTCTGGGGGAGAGGAGCTCTGGCAAGTCCCAGTTGATGGGATGGTGAGTTCCATCACAGTGAGTTGCAAAGCATGCCTGGAAAACTGGGCATGAGACCTAGATCCATACTTTTTTGCAGAGCATTCTTCCCAGAATGAACAGTAAACGCCCCACCCCCACCCCTTCAGGTTCAGGTGTGGGGGCAAAAGAGTTCACTCAGCTGAAATATAGATTAACTCCCTCCCCTAGTGCCCAGCCATTGTTCAAGGTCAACTCAGATCCTGCTTCCTCTCCTCACTCCCTCCTTACCCCCTCTAGTATTAGGGAGAGGGCTTCAAACACTCCAGAGTAAGCAGCCAGCATGTCCTACTGGATGGCCCACCTGGAATTACTAAGCCAAGTGAACAGTCTCTAAGGTTTTCAAAAACATATCACTGAGAGCCAGTCCCTCCCCCAACACAAGATCCTAGCAAAATAAAGGCCAGCAGAAAGGGGGACCCATGGAGAAATAATTAGAAGAACAGATTTTTTATTTTTAGGGTTTTGCAAGGCAAATGGGGTTAAGTGGCTTGCCCAAGGCCACACAGCTGAGTAATTATTAAGTGTCTGAGACCAGATTTGAACCCAGGTACTCCTGACTCCAAGGCCAGTGCTTTATCCACTTCACTACCTAGCTGCCCCTAGAACAACAGATTCTAACCCAGAGAGAACTAGCACTTCTGAGGAGAACAACAAATTGGTATCCAGCCCAGAACGACTTCTTTGAAGAAATCAGGAAGGAGTTTAAAATCAATTGGAAGATTTAGGAAAAGAAATTCAAGAGATGGTTAACACCTTGCAACAAGAATACAAATACTTGTAAAATACAACTGGACACATACAAAATGAGAATAATTCTCTCAGATCCTCAATTGGACAATTACAAAAAGAAAATAATTCTCTCAAATCTACACTTGGGAAAATGGAAAACTCCTTCAAAAACAGAATTGACCAATTCAAAATGAGTTGCAAAAGATGAATGAAGAAAATTCTCCTCTAAAAAAAGAATGGATTCTGTGGAAACTAATGACTTCATGAGATAACAAGATTCTGTTAAGCAAAACAAAAAGAACAAAAAAATAGAAGAAAATGTAAAATACTTCATCAGCAAAACCACTGACCTAGACAATAGCTTGAGAAGGGACAACCTGAGAATTATAGGTTTTCTTGAAAACATTAAAGAGGAGAAAAAAAGCCTGGACTTAATATTACAGGATTTAGTGATAGAAAACTGCCCTGATATCATGGAATCACAGGGCAAAATAGTGAAAGAATACATCAATCCTCTTTGTAAAGGGATCCTAAAATGTACACACCAAGGTATGTTGTGGCCAAATTCCAGAACTATCCAATAAAAGAGAAAATCCTGCAAGCAGGCAGAAAGAAACAATTTAAATACCAAGGAGTCACAGTAAGGATTATGCAGGACCTGACTGCATCAACATTGAGGGAATGGAAGACCTGAAATAAGATACTCAGAAGAACAAGGGAGCTTGGAATACAACCAAGAATCCACTGTCTAGCAAAACTGAGCCTTCTCTCCTAGGGGAAAAGATGGACATTTAATCAAATGGGAGAGTTCAAAAATTTCCTGATGTAAAGACCAGAGCTGAATAGGAAATTTGGACATCAAGTAGGAAATTCAAGAGACACATGAAAAGGGTAAAAAAATGGGCGTAAAGGAAAAAAAAACTGCTATCCAATAAGATGAAACTGGCTATATCCCAGCATAGGAAAAATATTCTCATAACTCTTGAGAATTGTAACTCTATTAGAGAGCACATACCTAGCCAGAAGTGATGGACACTCATGATTTATTCATGAGACTGCTAACTAAATAGATGAAACTGGATATATTCCTAACTGGGAGAAAGACTCTAACAACTTTCAAGAATTGTAACTCTATTAGAGAAGCTAGAAGTGATGGACACTCATAACATTTCTGTGACTCAGATGAAATGATTTAAAAACAATACCTACTTAAAAAGTGGGATAGTAAGGAGATGGGAGGATGGAGGAGATTGAATGGGGTAAATCCCATTACATTAAGAGGTACAAACAAAATAAGAATAAATAAATAAATAACTTTTTTAAAAGTGGTACAAAAGGCATAATGAAATGCAAGGGAAGAAGACAGGAGGTAAGAACTACCTGAATCTTCAGGTCACCAGACTTGGCTTAAGGTTAACTTATACACACTCAGTTAAGTTTAGAAATTTAATCTTACCTTTCAATTATTAAAAGGGAAAAAGTAGAGAGAGGATAGGGAGGGGGAGAAAAAGGGAAACAAAAAGAAGGAAGGCAAGGAAGAAGTGGAAAAGGGAATGGGGAAAGAAAGGGGAGGTGGTTGATAGAGGACGGAAAACACATTGAATATGGGAGTACTCAGAAAAAAAATACTGGGGAATTTGGATAATGGGGAAATGCAAACATAAGGAAGATAGCATGGAGGGCAATAAAGATTTAGTAATTATAACTTTGAATGCGAATGAGATGAACTGTCACTTAAAATGTAAGAGAATAACATAATAGAGTAAAAACAAGAATCCCACAATATGCTATACAAGAAACTCATTTGAAGCAGAGATACATATAGAGTACCAGAAAAAGATGGAAGTAAAATATATTTTGCTTAAGCTGAAGTGAAAAAAAAGGTAGGGGTGGCAATCCTTATTTCAGACAAAACAGCTACAAAAATAGATAGAGTTAAAAAAGATAAGGAAGGAAATTATATCCTCCTAAAAGGTACCATACACAATGAAGTAATTTCAATAATATTTGTGCACTCAATGGTATAGCATCCAAAATCATAGAGGAGAAGTTGAAAGAGCTACAGGATGACATAGATGGCAACACTCTACTAGTGGGAGACCTCAACCTCCCGTTATCAGATTTAGATAAATCAAATCATAAAATATACAAGAAGGAAGTTAAGGAGGAAAATAAATTTTTAGAAAACCTAGATACTATAGACCTCTGGAGGAAATTGAATAGGGATAGAAAAGAATATGCTTTTTGTATACAGTACAAGGCATTTACAAAAAACATTCACCTTGAATGAAGGCATAGAAACCTAATGATCAATGGCAGAAAGGCAGAAATGGTAAATATATCTTTCTCAGATAATAATGCAATAAAAATCATATGCAAAATTGGGCCAAGGAGATATAGACCCAAAACTAATTGGAAACTAACCCCGTTTTAAAGAATGAGTGGCTCAAACAACAAATTATAGAAAGAATGATTTCATCCTAGATAATGACAACAATGAAACAACATACCAAAACCTATGGGATACTCTCAAGGTGGCTGTCAGGGGATATATTATATCTTTAAATGCTTACATGATTAAATTAGAGAAATAAGAAATCAATGCACTAAATATATAACTAACGAGAATAGAGAAAGAACAAAGTAAAAACCCCCAAGTTAATACCAAATTGGGAATTCTAAAAATTAAAGGAGAATTTAATAAAATCAAAAGCATGAAATCTATTGAACTAATAAATAAAATCGATATCTGGTTATATGTAAAAACCAGTAAAATTGATAAACCTCTGGTCAATTTGATTTACAAAAGGAAAGAAGAAAACAAAATTACTAATATCAGAAAGGAAAAAGGTGAAATCACCACCAATGAGGAGGAAAATAAGTAAATATTCAGAATCATTTTCCCCAACTCTATGCTAATAAATTGTACAATCTAATTTATATTGACAAATAATTTCAGAAATAAAGATGCCTAGATTAAATGAAGAGGAAATTAAAAACCTAAATAACCACATCTCAGCAAAAAGAAATTCAACAAGCCATTATTGAACTCCTGAAGAAAAAATCTCCAGGGCCAAATGGATTCACAAGTGAATTCTATCAAATATTTAAGGAACAATTTGTTCCAATTCTATATAAACTCTTTGGAAAAATAGGTGAAGATGGAACTCTTTGTATGGCACCAATATGGTGTGGATACCTAAACCAGGAAGAGTTAAAACAGAAAGAAAAATATAGATCTATCTCCCTGATAAATATAGATGCAAAAATCTTAAATAAAATCTTAGCAAAACAACTACAACAAGTTATAACTAGGATAATACCTTATGATCAAGTAGGAATTATCCCAGGAATTCAAGGTTGGTTCAATATCAAGGAAACTGTTAGTATAATTAATTTTATCAATAACAAACCTATAAGAAATCATATGATTATATCAATAGATGCTGAAAAGCTTTTCAAAAAATACAGCACCCATTCCTAGTAAAAACACTAGATAGTTTAGGAATAAATGAATTGTTCTTCAGAATAATAAGCAGTATCTATATGAAACCATCAACAAGCATTATATACAATGTGGAAAAGCTAGAGGCATTCCCAATAAGATCAGGGGTGAAATAAGTGTGCCCATTGTCACCACTACTTTTCAATATTGTATTAGAAATGTTAGCTTCAGCAATAAGAGAAGAAAAAGAAATGGAAGGCATTAGAATGGGGAAGGAAGAGACAAAACTCTCACTCTTTGCAGATGACATGATAGTATACCTAGAGAATCCAAATAAATCATCTTAAAACTACTAGAAATCATTGATAACTTAAGCAAAGTCACAGGATTAAAAATATAACCTTATAAATCCTCAAACTTTCTATTTGTGATTAGCAGGATACAACAGAGTGAGAAAGAGAAATCCCATTCAAAGTATCCTTAGAAGTATAATATACCTGGGAGTCTATTTGCCAAGGCAGACTCAAAAACCTTTTGAAAACAATTTCAAAACACTTCTAGCACAAATAAAATCAAATTCAAATAATTGGGCAAATATAACCTACTCATGCATAGACCCAGCAAATATAATAAAAATGACAATTCTACCAAAACTAAACTACCTGTTTAGTGTCCTACCAGTCAAAATTCCAAAACAAATACTTTACTGAGTTAGAAAAAGTTGTAAGTAAATTCATATGGAGAAATAAAAAGTCAAGAATTTCCAGGGATTCAATGAAAAAAAGTGTAAAAGAAAGTGGCTTAGCCTTACCAGCTTCAAAATTATATTATAAACATTCAGTCATCCTCGTATTGGTTAAAAAATAGAGTGGTGGATCAGTGGAATAGACTAGGTGTAATAGCAGGAAATTATTATAGTTATCTGTTGTTTGATAAACCCAAAGAGTGCAGTTTGGGGGATAAAAACTCTGTCTTCTACAAATACCATTGGGACAATTGCAAGTTACCATAGAAGAAACTTGGATTAGGCCAGCACTTCACACGCTATACCAAGATAAGTTCAAAATGGATACAGCATTTTGACATAAAAATTATTATAAGCCAACTTGAATTGTGGAGTTTGAAAAAAAGACCAAAGACTATTAACTTCAATTAAAAAAAAATCAACATTATCTTATTATGTAATTTTATTTTCTATTATGCTGTATTTTTTTTTCCTTAAGGACATGATTTCTCTCTCATCACATTCAACTTAAATCAGTATATATCATGGAAATAATGTAAGGACTAACGGACTATCTTTTGTGGGGGTGGGGGGAGGGAAGCAAGTTTAGGGGAAAAATTGCAAAATGCAAAATAAAGAAGATATTTTTTGTTTTGTTTTGGTTATTGCAAGGCAAAAGGGTTAAGTGCCCAAGGTCGCACAGATAGGAAATTATTATTATGTGTCTGAACTAGGATTTGAACTTAGGTCCTCCTGACTCTAGGGCTGGTGCTCTAACCACTGGGCCACCTAGCTGCTCCAAGAAAATCTTATTTAAAACAATAACATTGACCAAATAGAAAAAGAATTACAAAGATTAACTGATAAAAATATCTCTATTAAAAGGAAAATAAGTCAATTTGAAAAAAATTCATTGAAGAAGATAATTCTTTAAAAATTAGAATAGGACAAACATAAGCTAACGAATCTTTGAAATACTAAGGAACAATTCTACAAAGACAAAAATAAAGGAAAACTAGAAGAAAATGTGAAAATATGACATAAAAAAGAAAGCTAACAGGGAAAATAAATTCAAAAGTGATAATTTAAGAATATTTGATTGGGGCAGCTAGGTGGTGTAGTGGATAAAGCACTGGCCCTAAAGTCAGGAGTACCTGGGTTCAAATCTGATCTCAGACATTTAATAATTACCTAGCTGTGTGGCCTTGGGCAAGCCACTTAACCCCGTTTGCCTTGCAAAAAACAAAAAAAGAATATTGGATTATCTGAAAACCATGAAAAATGATCCTGGAAGCATATTTTAAGAAATTATCATGGAAAACATCCCAATTATATTTAAACCAGAGAGTAAAATATTTTTTTAGGTTTTTGCAAGGCAATGGGGTTAAGTGGCTTAAATGTCTGAGATTGGATTTGAACTCAGATATTCCTGAGTCTAAGGTTGATGCTCTGAGCCACCTAGCCACCCCTGAGTAAAATAAAATTTGAAAGACTCCATTAATCACCTCCTCAGATTCCAAAATGAAATCTCAGGAGAATACTATAGCCAAAATCCAGAGTCAAACTATAATATGTTAAAAGTAAATCATTCAAATACCATGGAACAAGTCAGGATCACAGAAAATTTAGCAGCTATTTGAGACCTGATTTATTTTTATTATTATGAAAAGCCTTTATGAAGGTTTTGGTTTTTCTTTTATTCTGTCATTCAGATAACAGCCCCTCAGGCCAGCTAGCCAGACTGAAAGACAATGCTGATAGATGATATTGCCCATATTCTTCAGGCACAATATCTGTGATCTTTGGCAAGATACTAGACAACTGGAAGACCATATTTAGAGTAGAAATAGAATCCAATTTAGCTGAATTATTGCCTTAGGAAGTAAAGCCCATATCATGTATTTTCCATCCATTGGAGTTTAGGCTAATACAACTTATAAAAGATAAAACCTACCAGGGTAGTCTAGGTAGAGATGAATTATTTTGCCCAGAATCTTGGAGATGTCTGATTCTTCTGTCAAAGTCATATTTTCAAAATTAGGAACTGAAAACTTTTAACCCTCCTCCTCATTTATATGTCTATCTCTCATTAATTGTTCACCAAGCAAGTTTCATTTTTCACTCATCAGAGTCACCCCCTTTCCCAAAAGTAATTAAACATTAAGTATATCTGTACTTTTGTCTTTGTTTACTGAGAGAAACCACTGACTATCAATTTCTTTATTATCACCTACTCTAATTAATAAAATGTTAATTGCCCAGAAAACCTTTCATTCATCTCATACGACATGAAAGGAGTGAAGTATTTAGACTGTAATATATCAGAAAGCAAGATTATAATGAAGAATGCACTACCAATAATTTTTCAAGGGATAATTCATCAAGAGAAAAATGAATATTTAATGAAAAAGAGGATAATAAACAGTTCTAACTTATGAAAAGCCATAGTTGAATAGAAAATTTTGATTTTCCAAATACAGAAGTCAAGAGAAATACTGAAAAGTGAATCTAAAAGAGAAGTCATATGAGATACAATAAGTTTGAACAGTTTCATTTTCTTTTTCCCTCAATTTTAGAGTGGTCTTTTACTTCAACAATAAAATATTTAAATAAATTTAACAATATAGTCACATCATCTGAAAGTACTCATCTCTAGAAGTCCCACCTCTCAATTTTAGAAATGAATGGAAATCTATTTTCTCTCTCTGCCTCTATCATCTCATTAGAAAAGAAGAAAAGAAATAAAGGCTGGTTTCTTGAACAAATATAAAGTCAAACAAAACAAATTCTCGAGCATTTTTTCTGAAAAAATTATGTTTATTTACATTTTCATTTTTATTTAAATTTATTTAGTATTTTATTTTCCTTTAGTCAGGTGGTAAAACAATTTTTAACATTCACTTTTAAAACTTTACCAAATTCTCTCATTTCCTCCCTCCCCACCCCCTCATTGAGAAAATGTATAGCTATTCAAAATATTTCTTAAATACCTAAGCTGTGAAAAATAGAGACCCCCCTACTAAAAAATTTAGAAGCATCAATAAAAAATAAAGTTACAAATTAACTAAACTTCACTTTGTATTCTGAAAACTATCAGCTTTTTTGGGATGGATAGCAGTCTTCATCATAAGTCCTTCAGAGTTGGATCATTGTATTAAGGAGAAAAACTAAGTTATTGACAGTGATCATCATTTAATATTTTTGTTATTTTGTACACAGTATATTTCATTTTGCATCAGCTTATTTAAGTCTATCCAGGATTTTTGAGCACATCCTACTCATTCTTTCTCATAGCATAATTGCATTCATTATAATCATACACCACAATCATATAGTCATCCCTTTGGGCATAGTTCTAATTTGCCCTAAAGTATAGTTGTGTACGTTCACAACTCTAATGACAAAATATTATTCTTTCATTCTTCCTACATTCTTATGTTTTTCCTTTTCTGTCCTATTAATCCACTCTAATAGGTATAAGGTAGGTACTCCAGAATTATTTTAATATTGATTTCTCTTATCAATGATGAGTTAGAATATTTTTATATGAAGATAGATAGCATTGATAACTTCCTGTGAAAACTGTTCATATCTTTTGATCATTCATCAACTAGGGAGCTGCTCTTAATTTTATAAATTTGATGCAGTTATCTAGGTTTGAGAAATGAGGTTTTTATCAGAGAAACTTTACTTCAAAATTTTTTTCAGTTATTATTATTATTTCCCTCCATGTAATTACACCCATCCTGTATATTCTATTTTCTCTCTCCTTTTACCTTATTCCCTCCTCAAAAGTACCCTCACTTCTATTACACTTCTCCCTTTGTTACCTTCCCCTTCTACTTTCCTATAGGATAAGATAGATTTCTGTCTTTTTTTTGAAGAAAGTTCACCAACTTCTCCTCACCTTCCCTCTCTTCTCCATTGTAAAAGTTTTCTCTTGCCTTTTTAATGTGATTTAATTCACCCCATTCTACCTCTAACAACAAAAGAGGTAGAAAGATGAATATAAACTAGGATTAGCATGATTAGATAAGGGACATGGGTTTCAAAAGTAGAAATTAATGTGGGGTTTAATCGGTTAACCAAGTTGTTGACTTTGAGATGCATTATTGATATAGTAAATATAATTAGAAATAAAATTAGGCTCAATTAGAGTCAATGTTGGAAACTGAATTAGAGTTAAATTGAGTATAGTAAGGGTTAGGAATATCATATTGGGAATAGAATATTGGTATTAAGAGGAAAACTCAATGGAATGTCCAAAAGTGAGTAAAAGTATGACATATCATCAGAAAGAAATTTAAGATTTTTGATCATGAAAATAAAAAAAAACATGATTACAGGGCATGATTATTTCTATGAGTAGCAGAGGTAGAGAGAGTTACTTGTAGAACATGAGATTAAAATTGATGGAGGAAGAGAAATCAAGCCTAGAGTCAAGATGACCTTTACTCAGATGCTTACTACCTGTATGAGGTTAAACAAGTCAAATAATGTTTTTTTCCTCAGTTTCCTCATTGGTTAAAAAAACATGTAATCATAGCACTTACCCTTCAATGCTGTTGTGAAGATAAATGAGACAATTGCAAAATGCTTGGCACTTATACACACATATTGCTATCAATGAATAAAATCCTGAAAGACTGATAATGAATCATTGTTACCAGTTAGATTTGAAATAGGAGGACTTAAGGACAGTTGAACAATGAAAAATAATTATCATAATTAATTCTATTTAAAATAAAACATGGAAAAGACATAATTTTCTCAAGAAATGAAGAAAAATACTTTTTGATTAGAATTTTTTATTCTCAAATCCCTAAAAATTATAATGATTAAGGAAACTTTTTAGTATAACAAAATATGTCTTTCAAACAGATGAATGCAACAAGCAGGGTCAACATAAGATTTCTAGTGAAAACTGGAATAAAGTGAGAAAAGGTCCTTTCCTTGATATTATTTGATATAACACAAAAATGCTAATTATTGGTGTAAAATCAGAAAAAAGAAATTAAAGTATAAAATGACTAAATGAGAAACAATGTCAACTCTCTCTTCCTCTCTCTCTCTCTCTCTCTCACTTTCTCTTTACATATATATGTGTGTGTGTGTGTGTGTGTGTGTGTGTGTGTGTGTGTGTGTAGTACGATTTGGTTAGAAATTAGTAGGGAACCCTAAAATAAACTTATGGACCTCCCATAAAGTTGCATATACAAACCAACTCAAAAATTTGAAGCATTTCTAAGGCTTTTTAACCATTTCTAAACTATATGTGTATGTGTGTATATGTGTGTCTGTGTGCACAAACACATGTGTGTTTGTATATGTGTGTATTTAAAGTCTAGGAAACCATGTTACAAAAGAAGTTCAATTCAAAACCAGTACTAAATTAATGGCAGTTCATCTACTGTAGCATATTCAATATATCTATACTGAATCTATATCAACATATTGCATTTCAAAAATATTCTTTAAACCAATAAAGAACAAATGGCTATATTGGTAAAGTAATCAATGTTTAGATATGTACAAATGATAGATGAATAGATAAAGGCAGATTATTTGTGTCAAATATTTCTGATTTTTGATTCTTTTGGGGATATATAGACAACTGGGAAATATATAAGACTAAAAGCCATTTTCCATTGAAATAATCTCTAAAGAACATGAACAAATCTGTCTCAAAGAATTTCAAACTATTAATAACTTTTAAAAATGCCTCAAATTGAGACAAATAAGACAAGTAAAATTTAAAAATATATGTGAGTTATATCATTCATATTTTTGGTGACATTCAGAAAGTTAAATGGTAGTATTGTGGAAAGAAAGGCATAGTACTCAATTGCTTGTGGAACTGTGAGAGAGGTACAACCATTCTGAGAAGTAAAAGGCAATTATATTAATAAGGTAAATAAATTGATCCATTCTCTGATTTTACTACTAAGGATATCACACAGGGAGGTCATTGAAACAAAAAAAGGCTCCATATACACAAAATTTGAACTTTCAACATTAGTTATTTTTTTTAAATTGAAAACTAAACAAATTATATCCTTATATTTTATGGAAAGACTAAAAGATTGTTAGCTGAAGGAAAAGAATATATTCATGCTTCAAGGATTATTCATTCTACAGTAACACATGATTTGTATGTTTAAACTAACCATAGAATGAGAGGAATCACAATCTTATTTTTAAAAAATCTTTATTACTATGTCATTGGACTGAATAAAATGAATCAAAATTAAATAGAAATAAATGAAAAGTTTATTTAGGTACCATGCAAACAAACTAACAAACTAATGAAAAAACAAACAAAAACAACTTCAACTGCTATATTGAATTAGATAACAGATTTTTAAAATCATCATCATCATCATCATGATAACAATAACAATAACAAATAATAATAATAATGAACATTCTTGGTGTTTTGTGACTATAAGCTCAAAAAATCAGGAAGTGCAAGCCCTAACAAAAAAACCCCACTAATATCATCTTGGAATAGATTGATGGTCGTCCCTGCAATTTCCAGGTTCTTTTACCACTAAAAAGAAAGCTATGCATATAGATTTTTCTCCATTTTTTCCCTCATTATCTTTAGAAATAAGCCTAATAGTTTTATGGCTGGGACAAAAGATGTAGGTAGTTTAATAACTCTTTGGACAGAATTCCAGACTGCTCTCTAAAGTGGTTGAATCATTTTATAATTACATCAAAAATGAATTTGCATCCCAATTTTTTCACATCCTCTCCAACATTTGTCACTTTTCCCTTCTATCATTTAAGCTAATTTAGTAGCTGCAAAATGATATCACAAGGTTGTTTTAATCTGCATTTCTTTAATGAAAAATGACAGAGCATTTTTATATTGTCCAAAAAAGTGTTTTGATTTCTTCATTCTTCATTTCATAGGAAAATTATCTGTTCATATCCTTTGACCATTTATCATTTAGGTAATGACCAGTATATATTTGGGAAAGTTCTTTATATATTTTAAAAATGATACATTACTTTATAAAACTATATAATTTCCTCCCCTCTCCCCAATTTTCTGCTTTCCTTCTAATCTTTGTTATATTTGTTTCATATATAAAAACCTTTTAAAAAATTTATTTCAATCAAATTAATTTTCCAGCTAATTTTTCTCTTTATCTTTTATCATAAATTTATTACCTATTCATATGTGTTATAAGTAATATGTTCGATGTTCTTTTAAACTTCTTGGAAAATCTCTCTTTATATCTAGGTCATATATACATTTTAACCTGATCTCAGTAAATGATTGGAGATACTGTTCTATATCCAGTTTCTGACATTAAGCCTTCCAGTTATCTCAACAATTTTTACTGAATAATGAATTGTTCTCCTAAAATATTTGTACTTGTTAAATATTATGTTATTATGTTTATTTGCTACTATATATTATATTTCTGTTCTATTTCATTGATTTACCTATTTCTTAGCCAATAATGATTAGTTTCAATAATTACTTCCTTATATTACATTTTAACATATGGTACTACTAATTAACCTTTTTCTGAATTTTTTTTACATTTTTATTGCTAGACTGTTTTGTTCTTCCAAATAAATTTTGTTATTATTTTTTTCTAATTCTGTAATTTTTGGATAAATTAGCTGTTATATGTCCATCACAATGTTTGACTAGTCAATGACCTAGTTACCATGTTTATTTTGTTGACTCTTAGAAACACTAGCTCAGTGAGGAGCAAGCTATTGGCATAAATAAAGCCCAATTCAGTGATGTAGCAGATTTGCAACTGGTCTTTCAGAGTCACCATTTTTTCTCAAGACATAGTGAGCTCTTGATTTTCATCACACTCTGAAATCTCCCACTTTGTCATTTGCTGCACAAGCTGAAAAGATGAATAACAGATTTGATTTCAAATAGGTAATTATTATTTTTCTTCTGGTACATAATTGCAGAAATAATGCTTAAAACATATGCTTTCTGACCTTTAGAAGGTGCCAAAATCTTAATATTGCTTATTCTTCCAATATTTCATTCAATTAACAAATAATCATTAGTAAAATGCCTAATGTAATGGGAATAAAATAGATATCAGGAATTTTGGCATCTTTTTTTCTGATCTTGGACAATTGATAAATCCTGTTATCTTTTCTTTGCTACCAAAATCTTGATTTAGCATTTATTTACTTTTAAATGAACATAAAACACAATTAAATTTGCTTGGAATAATTACCCTGACCTTTGTGTAAGGGGAGGAGGGAGGGGAGAGACAAAATTGTAATTCTAGTTATATTTAAGGCTATAATTTGAAGCTTTTAAAAAATAATCCTGCACTCATACTGAGAATATACTCCATGTCTCCTGAACCAAAATGCTGATATCTATGAGTAAATCTCAAAGTCTCAAGAAGTAGGACAGGGAAAACACAATGGGTTATGAGTCTAGAAACTTTAATTTTAGTTCCATCTTTATCACTAATTAACTGTATAACTTGAAGCAAAATAGCTTCTCTATCACCTCCACATACACACACACACCCTCTACAGAAAGGGTTTAGATTAAGTAACCTAGCTTCATTCTATCGCATATTTTTAATTAAATTCAGATTTTAAAAATATGTAATATCTGCAAAACACAATTCTGATAGCAATACCAATAAATGACTTACTTTGTGGAATTTCCATCTTGCTACATGTAAATTATAAATAAAGGAATTTGAGGACTGAGAGAACATTAGTAGCTAGAGCAATGCAGGAAGACTTCCCACTGGAAATGGCAACTGAACCTCACCTTTCAAGGAAAATAAGAATCGTGAAAGGCAGAGATAAGGAAAGAGTGCATTGGTGTCATGGAAAGTAGTTTACCTGAATGTGCCAAGAAATGTTCAGGCATAAGTCTTTTATTTATGCTTTGTAGATATTGTGTTTATTTTTTTCCAAATTTATGGTTTGTGAATCAGAGTCAATCTGTCCACACCATTTTTCCAACCCCATTTACTCACATCTTTTCTCTTCCACCTTTTGGTAATTTTCACAATATTTCAAACTGTCATGGTAATTTGTGATCAGGTATCTTTCATTTTACTCTTGCAATGTCTTTAGGACACCAATATAAGATGGTGAACTTAATGTTTCATGTATTATTTTACACCAACCTGCAAAGTCCCTCCACTTCTCCATCTCCCAAGGCCCCCATATTCCTTTAGATGCAACTATACAGAAATCAGTCAATTAATAAAAATGGCCTTTAAGTGTTCAAGTGAAAGGAACAATCAATCTACATGGCAAACTTCATTGTTATGTTATTTAAGAGACCAAGTGGAAGAGCCAAAATGGCAGAGTAAAGCAGAGACTCACCCAAATTCTCCCCCAAACACCCAAAATGTCTTTAAATAATGACTAAATAAAGTCTATTGTGACAGAACCCCCCCAAAAAAGACAGGAGAATATGTTTCCAGCTTAAGACAATTTAGAAGGTCAGCAGGAATGGTCTGTTGCACCAGGGTGAGAGTGGAGCACACAGTCCAGTGAAGTTTGCTGCAGGGAAATCCCAGGACCAGCACAAAACAGGAACAAGCTTTGAGAGGTATCAGCAGAGGCAACAGAGACTTCCAGAGGACTCAGCACATAGATGGTAAGAGGCTCTGAAGTAGGTTGCAATGCACTGAGACAGTACTCTGTTGCTTTACCAATATTTGCATCTGGATCACAATATGAATCACAATCCCAGAGAAAATAAGAGTCAGTAGAACACAAGAGTCTGCTGTCACACAAGGGAATAAGGATATTCCTCATAGATCCAGGGTAGACAGGAGTGTTTGTGGTCACTCACTGAGCAGAGCAAATCCTAGAGAATAGTAAACACCCCTCCTTACATCATATCATCTTGGAAGAAGGACAGAAGGCAAAAGGTAAATGAGAAAGGGAAAGAGATACCTAACTGAAGATAGAATTCCAAAGAACAGGAAGGAAAAGTAAAAAGAGTTTTTTAAAAATATTGCAAAGAGGGCAGCTAGATGGCATAGTGGATAAAGCACTGGCCTCGGAGTCAGGAGTACCTGGGTTCAAATCCAGTCTCAGAAACTTAATAATAATTACCTAGCTGTGTGGCCTGGGGCAAGCCACTTAACCCCATTTGCCTTACAAAAACCTAAAAAAATATTGCAAAGAAATGGAAGGAAACAATAGAATAAGAAAAACAAGAGATCTGTTTAAGAAAATTATTTCAAGTAAAAATAGCAGATAGAATGTTACGGACAATAAACATAACTATGATGATGTGATTCTTAATCCAGAGACAGACATATTGGAGAATAAGGTCAAGTGGTTCTTAGAAAGTATTCTTAAGAATAAGGCTAATGGAATTAATGAGATTGTAGCTGAGCTTTTTGAAGCCCCAAGAGGATGAGGTTGTTAAAGTGTTGTATTCAATATATCAATGTCGGTAAATTTGGAAAACCTATCAGTGGCCACGCTATTGGAAAAGATCTGTTTATGTCCCAATCTAAACAATGGAAATATGAAGTAATATTCAAAATACTGAACAATTGCATTTATTTCATATGTCATTACCTTAAGATTATTCAACTTAATATCATATGAAGTGCTAGGTTGGATGAATCAAAGTCTGGAATTAATATTACTGAGGGAAATAACAATGATTTCAGATATGCAAATAATATGATTGTGATGGGCAGAAAGTAAAGAAAAATTAAGAACATTATTGATGAGAATAAAAGATCAGAATATAAAAAATAACTGGATGCTTAACATCAAAAAACTAAAATCTTGGAAAGTGATTCCATCAGTTTTTATTATATAAGGGGAGAAGAAATGAAAGTATTGTCAACTCAAAAATCATTGTAAACAATGACTGGAGTCAGGAAATTAAAATATACTTGGCCTTGGAAGGAAAACTGTGACAAATTTGGATAATATGCTAAAGAGCAGTGACATTTCTTTGCTGATAAAGGTCCATGTAGTCAAAACTATGTATGAGCGTGAGAGTTGGACAATAAAGAAAACTGATTGCTGCAAAATCAAATTTCAAACATAGGAGATGACTTTTGAGTATCCTTTGGAGAGAAAGATCAAATCAGTCAATACTTACAGAGATTGATTCAGGTCAAATACTAAAGGTAAAACTTAAAAAATGTGGACTACATGAGAAGAGACCATATTAGAAAATACTTTGATGTTGGGAATATTGAAGGGAAAAGGAAAAGGAGACAGCAGATTAAGAGATGAGGAGATAGTGACATGAAAACAATTAACATGAATATGGAAAGAAATACAAGAGATGGTTGATGGTTGGTTGGTTTGTTGGTTGGTTTTTGTCCATTATTGAAGACCAAAATGACATCACTATGTTAGGGATGAGTTATACAGTGTCTGACTGTACCTGATCAGTCTAATATGAGCTCTAAACGTTCTACCACAAATTGGGCACAAATTGCAACGTGAAAACCTGGAGAGGTTTCTCTGAAATTGTAAATCTCATGTTTCATCTTAATTCCTCAATTCTGCCTTTGACACAGAGCACAGCAAACTCCCTAATAAGGACATGCCATACTGGATGGTTCAATCTCACCCATGCTCCACAATTATTTCAACAGTTCCTGAGAAACCATCATACTCTCTTGGTCTTATTTCTTCTGAGCCCCTTCTGAGCATTTCCTGTATGTGAGTTGTTCATAAAATGGCCTTTTTTGGCAAGCATGTGTTTGACATTCTAATAATGTGGCCAACTCATCGTGGTTGCACTCTCTGTAGTAATGTTTGAATGCTTGGCAGTTTAGCTCGAGAAAGGAACACATTGTTCAATATCTTCTCCTGCCAAGTGATCTTCAGAATTTTCCTAAGACAGAAGGGATTCAGTTTCCTGGCGTGGCTGATAGACTGTCCAAGTTCCATGCCAAAAATCAATAACATCAGCATCATGGCTCTGTGGAGCTATACTTTCAAAGTCAGTCTGATAACCTTTTCTCTCCCACACTTTCTGATCTAACTGTGGAAATGTATGTGTCAGCCTCCCTGGAAAGTAAAATGCCAAGGTAAGTGTACTCATCCACAGTATTCAAAACTTCTACATTTTTCCACATATGAATGATGTGGTGGGGACTGATGAAGAGCCTGTATTTTCTTGGTGTCAATTGTTAAACACCTACAATAGCACAAGCAGCAGAGAATCAATTCCTAATTTGTTGCATTTTAACTTTAGAGGTTGCATTGAGAGTACCATCATCTGCAAATAGATCATGTACCAACACTCCCTCCACTTTGGCCTTTTTCAAGTTGAAGAATTTACCATCAGTGCAGTAAGTGATCTTGAGACCTCAGTGAAAGTGTTTGATAACCTGGATGAAAATATCATGTTAAAAACATGACAGAAAGGACACTACCTTGTTTCACTCCCTTAGTGAATGGGAAATATTGAGAGCATAATTCACCATCCAGAACCCAGACAAGCACACAATTATGAAACTGATATACAGCACTGATGAACTCTGGAAAATCAAATTTTGACATAATTTTCCATATACCCCCACGACTGATAGTATCAAATCCCTCAATCAGATCTACAAAAATTGTTTACATACCTCTGTTCTGCTCTTGGCAATTTTCCTGGAATTGTTGGAGAGCAAACATCATGTCAACTGTTCCTCAACCTTTCTGAAAACCCACTGGCTTTCAGGAAGGTGACAAACTTCCAGGTGAAGGACCAGCATATTGAGAGGATTCTGCCAAAAATATTACCATCAGGATTTCCAACCAAGATGGCAAAGAGAAGCTATGCACTGTTTGAAACACTACAAACTTTCCCTCAGAACCAACATGAATCAAACCTCTTAACAGATTTTGGGCAACAGAACTTATAAAAGAACAGAGTAGAACACCTCCAAACAAGGTCTATCATGGGGTAGCATGGCTGTGCCCAGGGAAGAGAGCAGAGAACAGAAACACTGACAACACAGTGAGGTGAGAACCTCTACAGTGGGAGCACAAGTCCTTCAGTTTACACAGGGGGTAGACTGGGCAAGCTCCATCATGGGTACTGGGAGAGATCCAGCATGGTTGCCCAAGAGACCCATTCAGTCAGTGATGCAGCTAATCTGGACAGACGTAAACATGAGCCCCTGGTGTTCCCAGAGGAGCCACTGGCATCCACTAGTACAAACAATACAGCAAAAATCCCAGATGTTCTCACCCTTCCAAAATGTGGCTAAAGGACTTCCCTAATATTGACTACCCAGAGAAAACCTCTGGTGTTTCCAGTCCTGAGTGCCCAACCCAATGACTGGGTTATGTGGGGACAGCCCAGATCCAGTCTCAGGCATACAGAAGGGGGCACTGACATCCACAACACAGACATTTCAGAGAAAGATTCTGGCTTTCCCTACTGGGTGGTATACTGAGTAACCCCCTAGAGTTCCTAGAGAAAGACAACAAATCACAAAATGAGGGAAAGTCACTGAAAAGAAGGGTCTATTTAATGTTACCTTGGAGATAGCTCAGAAAATAAGGAAAGAAGATGAGCTATTTATAAGGCTTCAAAGGAGAACTGGTCTCTTGCTCAGAAAGACTGCATAGAAGAGGTCAGAAAGGAATTTAAAAATCAAATGGAAAAATTAGGAAAATAAATGCAGGAAAAATTAACTTCATGCAAGAGAAAATTATTCTCCTGTAACAAAATAAGACAGGAGAAAGCAAATATATTAAAACACATTTAAGAAAATGCAAAAAAGAAAATAATTCCCCCCAAAACACAATTTAGCAAATGAAAAAAAAACTCAATTAAAAATAGAAATGACCAAACGGAAAAGGAGATGAATAAGCTAAATGGAAAAAATTCTTTTCTGAAATATATAATGAGACTAATGAAAGCTAATGACTTCATGAGACACCAAGAATCTGCTGAAAAAAATTTAAAAAGAAATAGAAGTAAATGCAAAATACCTCATTTATGAAGCAACTGATGTAGAAGATAGATCCAGGAGAGAGAATTTAAGAATCAAAGGTCTCCCTGAAATTCATGATCAAAAAATAAAGAATTAAAAAGCCAGAATAGCATAAACTACCCAGAAAAACTTAGCTTTCTTTTTCAGGGGAATAGATAAGCATTTAACTAAATAGGCAATGTTCAGACTTTCCTCATGAAAAGAAGAGAAGTGAACAAAAAATTTTGGTTTTCAACAGGAGATTCAAGATATATATTAAAAGGTAAATAGGGGACAACTTCCATCCAAAATGGTGGAGAGAAACCAGACATTGTTTTTAAGCTCTCCTGGTTTTCCCTTAGAACTAACATGAACCAAGCCTCTTAGTACATTTTGGATTCATTCCAGAGAACTGAGGAGAAGAGCATTTACCAAAAAGGTATATCTCAGGGGAGTGTGGGTGAGCAGAGGTACAGGGTAGAGACCCAGGGCAGGATGAGGGCTTGAGTCCAGAGATGATCCTGAGAACACCAGTGGAAGTGTTTGCATTTGCATGGTGGGCTGGAGAGCTTCAGTGAGGAGGCCAGACATCTATCTGGTCAGATTGGTTGGTCAGGCCCAGCCATGGACCCATGTGTTTTCTCCTTCCTATTTGTGTTGGAGATCATAGTGACTGTCTCCAGAACAAAGAGCCTGTCCCTGGTATTTGTGTACTACATAGTCTAGTGAAAGAGAATTGTGCTAATATCCCAGAAACAGAGGGCAAAATAACCAGTGAAATAATATATCAATTTCCCTTTCTGAAAAAGATCCCAAAATGAAAACACCAAATAATATTGTGGCCAAATCCCAGAACTAACAGATAAGAGAGCAAATCCTGCAAGCAGCCAGAAAGAAACAATGCAAATAGCAAGGAATCACAGTCAGGATTATTCAGACCTGACTGGAACAACATTAAGGGATCGGAAGGGTCTGGGATATGATCTTCCGAAGAGCAAGGGAGTCTGGAATGCAACCAAGAATTCCCTGTGCAGCAAAACTGAGTCTTCTATTTAAGGGAAATGATTAGAAAAGACATTTAATGAAATAGGAGAGTTTTAAATTTTCTAGATGAAAAGACCATAGCTAAGAAGAAAAATTGGTCTTCAAATGGAGAGGACAAGAAAAGGTAAAAAAGGAGAAAGAAAGAAAAACAAAAAAAAGGGGAAAGAAAGAGAAAACTGATATCCAATAAGATGAAACTGGTAATATCCCCCATGGGAGAAAAATTCTCATAACTCTTGAGAGTTTTCACTCTATTAGTGGGAATATACTTAGCCAGAAATAATGGAAACTCATAACTTGTCCATGACTCTGATGGAATGATATAAATACAATATTTACTTAAAAAGCGGGGACAGTAAAGAAACAGGAGGGAGGAGGAGATTGAATGGGGTAAATTACATCACATGAAGAGGTGCAAAGGATCTATTGCAATAGAGAGGAAGAAATGAAAATCACCTGAATCGTATTATTATCATATTTGACTCATAGAGAAATTAACACACACATATTCAATTGATTTCATCATCTTATCTTTCCTTTCAAATATTAAGAGAGTAAAGAAGAAGGTGGGGTAGAAAAGGAGAAACAGAGAAAAGGAAGGGAAGGAAAAATGGGTCAAAGATAAAGGGGAAAGAAAGGGGAGAGGGGATGAATAGATGGGGCAAATATGTAGGAGGAAGTTATATTTAGAAGCAAAATACTGAGAATAAGGATAAAGTGAAATAAGGGGGAAAAATAAAAATGGAGGGAAGATAGAATGGAGGGTAATAAAGAGTTATTATTTATAACTTTGAATGGGAATGGGACAAACTCTGATAAAAACCATAATTGTACAATATACTGCTTATAAGAAACACATTTGAAACAGAGAAATACATACAAAATAATGTTAAAAGGTTGGAGAAGAATATATTATGCTTCAGCTGAAGTGAAAAAGTCAGGGGTAGCATCCTTATCTCAGACAAAACAGCTACAAAAATAGATTTCATTAAAAGAAATAGGAAGCAAACTATATCCTCCTAAAAGTAACTATAGACAATAAAGCAATTTCAATATTAAATATGTATGCATATAGCATCCACTTCCTTAGAGTAGAAGCTGAAAGAGTTAGAGGAAGACACAGACAACAAAACTCCACTGGTAGGAGACCCCAACCTTCTTCTCTCACAATTAAATAAATCTAACCATGAAATAAACAAGAAGGAAGTTAAGGAGGTAAATAGAATGTTAAAAACTTTAGACATGATAGGCCTTTGGAGAAAATTGAATGGGCATAGAAAGGAATATACTTTTCTCTCAGCAGGTCATGGCACCTAGACAAAATCTGACCATGTAGTTGGACATAAAAACCTCATAATCAAATGCAGAATGGCAGAAATAGTGAATACTTCCTTTTTAGACCACAAAGCTATAAAAATCACGTGCAGTAATGTGACAAGAAGAGATAGATCTAAAACTAATTGGAAACTAAATGACCCCATTTTAAACAATGAGGTTATCTATCAAACAACAAATCATAGAAAGCATTAATGATTTCATCCAAGACAATGACATACAAGAGAAAGACAGCATAAAATACCAAAACTTATGGAATATAGCCAAAGTAGTAATTGGGGATATATTATATCTATAAATGTTGATATGAATTAAAGTGGAAATCAATGACCTGAGCAAGCAACTAAAAAATTTAGAGAAAGAACTAATTAAAGAATCCCAGTTAAATACCAAATAAATTCTAAAAATGAAACAAGAAATTAATAAAATCAAAAGCAAGAAAACTATTGAACTAATAAATACAAACAAGAATTGGTTTTATGAATGGCAAACAATAAAATAGACAAAACTTTGATTAATTTGAATAGAAAAGAAAGAAGAAAACTAAATATCTAGTAGGAAAAATGAGAAAAGGTGAACTCACCAGAAATGAGGAGGCAATTAAAGTAATAAATTGGAACTATTTTATCCAACTGTATGACAAAAAATTTGATAATCTAAGTGAAATGAATGAAAGTTTACAAAAATATAAACTGCCTAGGTTAAATGAAGAGGAAATTGAATACCTAAATAACCCTATCTCAGAAAAAGAAATTCAATAAGCCATCAATGACCTGCCTAAGACAAAAACTCCAGGGCCAGATGAATTCACAAGTGAATTCTAACATTCAAAGAACAATTGCTTCCAATTCTATATAATCTCTTTGGAAAAATAGGTAAAGATGAAATTCTGCCCAATTCCTTCTAGAACACCAAAATGGTGCTGATATCTAAACCAAGAAGAGTCAAAACAAAGTAAGAAAATTATAGATTAGTTTACCTCATAAATATGGATGCAAAAATCTTAAATAAAATATTAGCTAAGCTATTAAAGCAAGTTATCACAAGGATAATATACTATGACCTAACAGGATAAATTCCAGGAATGCAGGGTTAGTTCTAAATTAGGAAAACTGGCAACATAATTGACTACATCAATAACAAACCTAAAAGAAATCATATTATCTCAATAGATGTTGAAAAAGCCTTTGATGAAATACAGCATCCTACCAAAAACCCCAGAGAGTGTAGGAACAAATGGATTGTTACTTAGAATGCGAAGCATCTGAAGACATCAAGAAGCATTATATGCAGTGGAGATATGCTAGATGCATTCCCAAATAGATCAGGAATGAAACTAGGATGCCCATTATCACAATTACTATTCAATATTGTATTAGAAATGTTAACTTCAGAAATTAGAAGAAAAAGAAATTGAAGGAAGAAACAAACTCTTCTACTATGCAGAAGAAATGATGGTATGGCTAGTGAACCCTAAAAATCATCTAATAAAAATGTAAATAGAACAAAATATAAAGACTACTATCCAATAAGATTAAATGCTTACATCCCTACTTGGGAGGAAGATTCTCATAACTCTTGAAAAAATGTTATCCTTTAAGAGGGAATATACTTCAGTTGTAGATGTGGATACTGATGATATGTCCATGACATTGTTGGAATAATTTGTTTAAATTAAGATATGAAAAAAAGAGTAGCAGGAATTCTAAAGGACTCTCTAAAAGGAGAAAGGGGGACATGGAATGGCAGCAAAATACTACATCACATGAAGAGGTGTAAAGGATCTAATACATTAGAAGGAATAAGGGAGGAAGTGAAAACTGCCTGAATCTTACTCTCTTTGGATTTGGCTCAAAGAGGGATTTAAACACACTCAACTGAGTTTAGAACTATTTAATTCATATTTTATTTGCTACCCATTTATATAAAATTTTAGTTTCTTGCTGTCATTTTGGTAATGTTTTCAAATTTATAATTTCCCCCCACCTTCCCTTCCCCTCCACAGAAGGCAATCTGATAATATTTACATTGGTTCCATGCTATTCACTGATTGAAATTGAATGTGTTGAGAGAGAAAGCATATCCTTGAGGAGAAAATAAAATATTAGAGATGGCAAAATTACATAGAAAATAAATTTTTTAATAAAAATGGGAAGTAATAGACTTGTGTTTTTGTTTAAACTCCACAGTTCTTTCTCTGGTTACAGATGTCATTCTCCATGGCAGGGATTCTAAATTTGTCCCTGATTATTTAAATAATGAAATGAGTAAGTGCATTAAAGTTGATCATAAACCCCATTTTGCTATTAGGGTATATAATGTTATTCTTGTTCTGCTCATCTCACTCAGAATCAGTCAATGCAAGTCTTTCCAGGCTTTTCTGTAATCCCATCCTTCTTGGTTTCTAATAGAGCAATAGTTCTACAACATACAACAATTTATTCAGCTATTCCCTATTTGATGGACATTCACTTGATTTCCAATTCTTTGCTACCACAAACAGGACTGCTATGAATATTTTAGTACAAGTGTTGCTTTTATCCTTTTTTCATGAGCTCTTCAGGGTATATATCCAGGAGTTGTATCTCTGGATCAGAGGGAATGCATTTTTATTACATTTGGTTATAATTCCAAATGGCTCTTCAAAAAAGTTGGATGAGTTCACAGTGTTACCAACAATGCATTAGTTTTCCAGATATCCCACATACCTTCCAAAATAGAACATTGTCTTTTCTGGTCATATTGGACAAACTGATATGTGTGAGATGGCACCTCAGAAATTCTCTAATTTCTCTAATCAGTAATGATCTAGAACAATGTTTCATATGACTATGGATAGCTTTGATTTGCTCATCTGTAAACTGCCTTTGCATATCCTTTGACCAGTTGGCAATTGGGTAATGGCTTATTTTCTTACAAATTTGAATCAGTTCTCTACATATTTTTGAAATTAGCTTTTTGTCAGAAATACTAGCTATAAAAATTGTTTCCCAATTTACTACATTTCTTTTGCTCTTGGATACAGTGGTTTTGTTTGTGCAAAAGCTTTTAAATTTAATGTAATCAAAATTATCTACTTTGTTTTTAATGATGTTCTCCATTTCTCCCTTGATTATAAACTGCTTCTCTTTCCATAGATCTGACAGGTAAACTACTCATTGATCTGCTAGTTTACTTACAATATTGACTGTTATGTCTAAATTCTGAGCCCATTTCTATCTTATCTTGGTATAGGGTGTGAGATGTTGGTCTAATCCAAGTTTCTGCCATACTAACTTACAATTTTCCTAACAGATTTTATTGAAGAGAGAGGTTTAATCCCAGAAGTTAGACTGTGTTTATCAAACAGAAAATTACTATAATCATTTCCTGCTGTCTCATTTGAACCTAATCTATTCCACTGATCCACCACTCTATTTCTTAGCAAATAACAGACAGCTTTGATGACTGATGCTTCAGAATATAATTTTGGATCTGGTAAGGCTAAGCCACCTTCTTTTATGCTTTTTTTTTGGTTTAATCCCTGGATAGTCTTGACATTTTTGCTTCTATGTGAATTTAGTTACAATATTTTCTAATTCACTAAAGTAATTTTATGGAAGTTTGATTGTTAAGGCACTAAAGACATAGTTTAATTTAGGTAGAATTGTCATTTTTATTATGTTAGCTCAGCCTATACATGAGCAGCTATTGAAATCGAATTTTATTTGTGTGGAAAGTATTTTGTAGTTGTTTTCATAGAGTTTCTGATTCTGCCTTGGCAGATAGGCTCCCAAGTATTTTGTATTGTCTGAAGTTACATTAACTGGGATTTCTTTTTCTAACTCTTGGCATTGTATCTTGATAGTAATATATAGAGAAATGCTAAGAATTTATGAGGGTTTATTTTATATCCTACAACTTTGCTAAATTCGGGAATCATTTCAAGTAGACTTTTTTATATGATTTTTTTTAGTATTCTCTAAGTAAACCATCATGTCATCTGCAAAGAGGGTGAATTTTGTTTCTTTCTTCCCAATTTCTTTTTCTTTTCTAAATTGTTGAAGCTAACATTTCTAACACAATATTGAATAGTAGAGATGATAAGGGGAATCTTTGTTTCAGCCCTGATCTTATTGCATATGCCTCTAGCTTATCCTGATTGAGTATAATACTTGTCGTTGATTTCAGATACTACTGTTTATCATTCTAAGTAACTATCCATACATTTCTACACTCTCTAATGTTTTAGCAGGAATGGCTGTTGTATTTTGTCAAAGACTTTTTCAGCATCTATTGAGATAATCATATAATTTTTGTATTGATGTAGTCAATTATACTAAGGTATTATCCTAGTGATAACTTGATATAATCATTTTGCTAAGATGTTATTTAAGAATTTTGCATCCATATTCATTAGGGAAATAGGTCTATAATTTTCTTTTTCTGTTTTGACTCTTCCTGGTTTAGGTAACAGCATCATAATGATGTCATAGAAGGAGTTAGGCAGAGTTCCATCTTCACCTATTTTTCAAAAGAGTTTAAATATAATTGGAACCAATTATTCCTTGAATGACTGATATAGAAATCATTTGTTAATCCATCTGGCCCTGGGGATTTTTTCTTAGAGAGCTCAATATGGCTTGTTGAATTTTTTTTGGGGGGGGAGAGATAGGGTTATTTAGGTACTTAATTTCCTCTTCATTTAACCTGGGCAACTTATATTTTTTGCAAATATTCATTTCACTTGGATTATCAAATTTATTGATATACAGCTGAGCAAAATAATTATGAATTATTACTTTACTTTCCACCTGGACGATGGGTTAACCATTTTCATTTTTGGTACTAGTAATTTGGTTTTTCTTCTTTCCTTTGTTGAATCAAATTAACTAAATATTTATCAATTTTGTTAGTTTTTTTCACAAAACCAACTTTTTCTATTTCAATAGGGGTTTTTTGCTTTCATTTTTATTAATTTCTCCTTAAATTTGTAGAATTTCTAATATGGTATTCAATTTAGGGTTTTTAATTTGTTCTTTCTCCAATTTGTTTTTAGTTGTATGCTTTGTTAATTGATTTCCTATGTTTCTATTTTATACATGTGAGCAGTTAAAGATATAATACATCCCCTAATAACTGCCTTGGTAGTATCCCATAAGTTTTGCTCTATTGTCGTATTATTGTCATTATCTAGAATGAAATCATTAATTCTATCTATAATTTGTTGTTTGATCCTCATTCTTTAAAAAAAGGTTATTTAGTTTCCAATTAGTTTTATGTCTGTCTCTCCATGGCCCATTATTGCATGTGATTTTTATTGCATTATGATCTGAGAAGCAAGTATTTATTATTTCTGTCTTTTTTGCATTTGATTGTCATGTTTTTATTCTCTAAGTGCATGTCAATTTTTGTATAAGTGCCATGTACTGCAGAAAAAAAATTATTCCTTTCTATCTCCATTCAATTTTCCTCAAAGGTCTATCATGAATAGATTTTCTAAAATTCTATTTACTTCCTTAACTTCCTTCTTGTTTATTTTATGGTTTAATTTATCTAAATCTGAGAGAGGGAGGTTGAGATCTCACACCAATAGAGTTTTGGTGTCTAATTCTTCCTATGATTCATTCAGCTTTTCCTCTAATAATTTGGATACTATACTACTTGCTGCATACTTATTTAATATTGAAATCACTTCTTTAACTAGTAGCGATGATAAAGGGCATACTTGTTTCATCCCTGATCTTACTGGATATTCCTCTAGCTTATCCCCATTGCATATAATGCTTGTTGATGGTTTCAGATAATACTGCTTATAATTCTAAGGATTTATCCATTTATTTCTACTCCCGTTTAAGAGAATATAGTTTCCCAGGGCAGCTGGGTGGCACAAGGGATAGAGCACTGGCTCTAGAACCAGGAGGACTTGACTTCAAATACAGCCTCAGGCAGTAATAGTTACCTAGCTATGAGACATTGGGCAAGTTACTTAATTCCCAAACATCCCCCAAAAAAGAAAATAAACAAAAAAAAAAGAGAATATAGTTTTCTTCCTTCCTTATCTCTTTTAAGGAGATCTATTTTTGTAGCTGCTTAGTCTGAGATAAGGATTGTCATCCCCACCTTTTTACCATCTGCTGCAGCAAAATATATTCTGCTCCAGCCTTTTTCCTTCCTTCTCTCTCTCTCTCTCTCTCTCTCTCTCTCTCTCTCTCTCTCTCTCTCTCTCTCATTCTCTCTCTCTCTCTCACACACACACAAACACTCTGTGTTTCAAATGAATTTCTTGTAAGCAGCATATTATAGGATTCCGATTTTTAATCTAATCTGCTATTTGCTTGCATTTTATGGGAGAGATCATCCTATTCACATTCAAAAGTTATAATTACCAATTTTTTATTGCCCTCCATGCTATCTTACCTCTCTATTTCCCCCTTTTTAATTATATCCATATTCCCCCATGTTTTACTTCTGAATACCACCTCCTTCAGTGAATTTTACCCCTTATATCCATCACTCCCCTATCTTTACCCCTTTCCTTTTGCCCCTTGTTGCTTCCCTTCCTTCTGTTAGTTCCTCTTCCTCTCCCCTTCCCCTTTCCCCTTTTAATAAACCTAAGTCATTTGTACCTCCTCATGTACTATGTTTTCCCTCATTCAATCTCCTCCATCCTCCCATCTCTTTAATGTCACCCCGTTTTTCCGGAGATACTACTTTTAAATCATTCTATCAGAATTACAGAGAAGTCATAATTATCCATTACTTTTGGCTAAGTATATTCTCTCTAATCAAGTTAGAATTCCGAAGAGAATTCTTTTCCTCTTGGTGGGGATATAGCCACTTTCATCTTATTGGATAACTGTTTTTTTTTTTCTTTTCCCTTTTTTTTCCCCTTTTCATTTGTCTCTTAAGTCTCCTGTTTGAAGCACAAATTTTCTTTTTATCTCTGGTCTTTTCATCAGGAAAAGTTGGAAATCTCTTTTTTATGTTAAATATTCATCTTTTCCTCTGGGAAAAAAAGGTTGTTTTGCTGCATAGTGAATTCTTGATTGTATTCCAAGCTCCCTTGCTCTTGGGAATATTGTATTTCAGGCCCTTCAATACCTTAATGTTGATTGAATCAGGTCCTGTGTAATCCTTACTGTGGTTCCTTGGTATATAAATTATTTATTTCCATCTGCTTTCAGGATTTTCTCTTTTATCTGATAGTTCTGAAATTTGGCCACAATATTCCTTTGTGTTTTCATTTGGGGGTCCCTTTCAGGAGGGAATTGATGTATTCTTTCAACAAATACTTTCCCCTCTGTTTCCAAACTATCAGGACACTTTTTCTTCAATAGATCCTGAAATATTGATCCTGTTTTTTTATCCTCAATGTGGTCAGGACTCCAATGATTCTTAAGTTGTCTCTCTTGGATCTATTCTCTATGTGAGTAGTTTTGTCAATGAGATATTTTAAGTTTTCTTCTATTTTTTCATTTTTTTTGTTTAACAGATTCTTGTTGTCTCATTAAGTAATTAGTTTCCACAGATTCCATTCTTTTTTAGAGATTAATTTGCTTCATTTACTTTTTGCAACTCCATTTCCAATTATTGGTCATTCCTATTTTTAAAGGAGTTTCCTATTTGACCAGTTGTGATATTGAGAGAATTATTTTCCATTTTCACTTGTCCCATTGTATTTTCCAAGGATTAGCTTTCTTGTTATAAGGTGTTAATTTTTTCTTGCATGCTGTTAATTTTCTCTTGAGTTTTTTCCCAAATGTTTTTTTCTTGTTGCAATGTGTTAATTTTCTCCTGAGTTTCATTTCCCAATTTTTCCAATTGATTTTTGAACTCCTTGATCTCTTCTAAGAAGTTTTTCTGGGATGATGACCAATTCATATTCTCCTCAGAAGTTCCAACTCTCTGAGTTAGGGTCTTTGTCTTCGAGATAGCTTCCAATGGACTCACTTTTCACTGCTCTTTCTTTATTTTCCTGGATCTTGTGTTGGGAGAAGTACTAGTTCACAGACTTTCACTGGGCTTAGTAACTCCAAGTGGTCCAGCCAGTAGGGGGTACCAGACACTTTCTATGGGGTCTCTGTAGCATTGATTTGTGCCTACTCCCTGGTCCTGGGGATTGGGAGGGCTACAGTGTCTGGATTAGCCTAGCACAATATGGACTGAGCCCACATATCCTTTTTATACTGAGAGAGATCTTCTGTCCATGCCTGAGCCTAGGGTGGTGGTGGGGTGGCTGTTACTGCCCTTGTTCTGGGAAGGGTCAACTTTCTCCCACAGGATTGGGGGGGGAATCAACTGGAAACACGGGCACTCCACTGAATATAAGGGGATCCCAGTCCTGATATTATTGGCCAGCAGAGCTTACTGGATTGATGTCTAGCCACTGCCATGGAGTTCTCCCACCTGCTGCCCAGTGCCTGCTGCACTGGAACTCTCACTCCAACATCATTGGAACCCTCCACCTGCTGCTCACAAAGCCAAGTCTTCTGCAGCTGTACTCAGGTTAGGCCTCGGGCTTCACCCTGCCATCTCTGCCCTGCCTCTTGGCTCTCTGTCCCTCACTCACCTATGTTCCCATGAGACAGTCTTTGTTGGTTGATAGTCTTCTTCATTGTTCGTCTTTGGGTTTTGTGGATATGAATGCCATTAAGAGGTTTGATTCATATTAGTACTGAGGGAAAGACAGGAGACCTTAGGACAGTGCCGGCTTCTCTCTGCCTTCTTAACTGGAAATCCTCTGAGTTTAGAAATTTATCTTTCAAGGATTTGAAGGGAAGGGACTGACAGAAGGTAGAGAAGGAAAAAAAGGATAAGGAAAAAGAGACTTCTGGACAAAATAGTGGAAGAAGCCAGACACTATTCTAAGATCTCCTGGTTTCCCTCAGAACTGACATGAGTTAATCTTCATAAGGGATTTTGGAACCATAGACCCAAGAGAAGAATGGAGGAGAAGACAATCTACCACAAGGCTTGTCTCTGGGCATCATTGGATGACCCAGATTGCAGATGGCCAGGTCACAAAAACTTTGATTGTTTGAGTGGTGAGTTCAAGGGAGTCTGGAGAGAGAGTTCCCATGCTGCAGTCCAGAGAACTCCAGAGTGGGGCTAGACATTATTCCAGTCAGCTAGCATACTCTAGAAGACAAAGGTCATGATATAAAAATACATTAAATTAAATTAATTAATCAATAAACAAATAAGAAAATAATTCTGACAAAACAACAATTGGGCAGATGGAAAATCCCTTCAAAAACAGAATTGACCATTTGGAAAAGGAGTTTCAAAAGCTAAATGAAGAAAATTCTTCTCTATAAAAATGATTGGAACCTTTGAAAACTAATGATTTCCTGAGGCAACAAGAATTTGTTCAAGAAAACAAAAAATGGAAGAAAATATGAACTACCTCTTTGGGAAAACAACTGACCTAGAGAATAGGTCCAAGAGAGACAATCAAAGATTCATTGGGCTTCTGGAAAACATAGATGTTTAAAAACATTAAATAATGGAATAAATAATTCAGAACAGAAGGGGTAAATTATATTACATGAAGAAATAAATTACATTACAAAGGACCCATTACAATAGAGGGGAAGAATAGAGAAGGTGAGAACTATCTGAATCTTACTCTTATCAGATTTGGATCAAAGAAGGACTAACATACACACACAGTCATTTTAAGAAATTTATCTTACCTTTCAAGTATTAAGAGGGGAAAGGAAGAGGGGAAGACAAGAGGAACTGACACAAGGAAGGGAAGTAAGAAGGGAAAAGGGAAAAGGGAAAGGAAGGGAAGGAGTTTTGGATATAGCGGGCAAATACACTGAAGGATGTGGTATTCAGCAGCAAAATACTGGGGAATGTGGATAAGGTGAAAAAGGTAGAAAATACAAGCAGAGGGATGATAGCATGGAAGGCAATAAAGAATTAATAATAATCATAACTTTGAATGTGAATGGGATAGACTCTCCCATAAAATGTAAGCAAATAACATAATGGATTAGAAACCAGAATCCTATGATATGCTGCTCACAAGAAGCTCATTTGAAGCATAGACATACATGTGGAGTAAAGCTAAAAGGTTGGAGTAGAATATATTATGCTTCCACTGATGTGAAAAAAGCAGGGGTTGCAATTCTTATCTCAAACAGAGCATATGCAAAAACATATCTCATTGAAAGAGATAAGGAAGGGATCTATATCCTCCTAAAAAGTACCATAGACAATGAATAAGTTTCAATTCTAAATAATTATGCTCCCAGTGGTATAACATCCAAGTTCTGAGAGGAATAATTGAATGAGCTAAAAGAAGACATAAACAGTATAACTCTATGGAGGGACACCTCAACCTTCCTCTTTCAGAATTAGAGAAATATAAATATAAAAGAAACAAAATGGATGTTAGGGAGGTAAATAGAATGTTAGAAAATCTAGATATGATAGAACTTTGGAGAAAATTGAATGGAGAAAGAAAGGAATATATTTTTTTCCTGCAATACAGAACACCTAGGCAAAAATGGGAACTAAATAATCTCATTTTAAAGAAGGAATGGGGGCGGACCTAAGATGGCGACAAGAGTGGATCTTGTCCTAGGCCTCTTGCATAAATCTTTGAAACTAAGGACTCTAACTAAGTTTTCAAGAGACAGAACCCACAGAGGGACCCAATGAGGCAGTTCTCCTACTCAAGGTAACCTGGAAAAGAGTAGAAAGGCTCTGCTCCCCAGTGTCAGAGGGGTGGCCTGCCAGAGGGGTGGCTGCCAGAGAGAAAGAACTTCAGCCTCCCAGAGGCAGCACCAGGGTGCTGGGAGCTATGGCTCACAGCAGCGGGGGGGAGTCTCTGGAACTACACCCCGGGGAGCACTGGACACAAAGTGGGAGAACAGCGGGGGACCTCTGCCAGAGCACGGGAAGCCCAGCCCTCATGGCACACAGCAAGCTGCTTGGCCATTGCATTCCAGATCCAGGAAACAGAAGCAGGCAGAGCCCATAAGCAGGAGCCCCCAGGGCATGAGCCCATTGAGCTGAGGGAGGGGAGTGAAGAGAGAGAGAGATTGTAGAGCTAAAGATAAAATATGGTGTAAAAATGGAGTCAGAAAAAAAGGGAAATCTAATGGGAGAAAGAAAAAGGAGAGGGGGAATAGGCCAAGATATTTCATATAAGATTTTTCTTTCTTACAATGAGCTATTACAATGATATGGAAGGGGGGAGGCAAGGGGTAATGAGGGAATCTTTGCTCTCATTAGAGGTGGCTAGGAGAGGAAACAGCATATATACTCAATGGGGTATGGGCATCTGGAGTAGGAGGGAGGGGAAGGACAAGACAGGGGTAAGGGGGGGGGGTGATGTGAGTGATGGAGGAGAGGATGGACCACATGGGGAGAGTGGTCAGATATAACACATTTTCTTTTTTACTTCTTGCGGAGGGCTGGGATTGCATGGCCTGTCCGGGGCCATAGGGTCAGGTGGATGCTGGGCCTAAGGGGTGGTATGGGGGGCTCAGGGCCTCTTGGCCCCAGGACCAGGGATCTGTCTGCTGTGCCACTCAGCTACCCTACAGCAGAGTCAGAGTGAAAGGAGAGAGAAAATATAGTACATAGTAGTGGAGAAATACGAAAGGAGGGAGTTGCAATCAGCAATTGCAACAGTGGAAAAATATGGAAGTAACTTTTGCCATGGACTTATCATAAAGAATGTGACCCACTCATGACAGAGTTGTTGGTGTTGGAACAAAGACTCAAGCAATTTATTATTATTATTATTACTATTATTATTATTATTATTATTATTATTATTATTATTATCATTTGGGGGGGGCGCAGGGCAAATGAGGCTGGGTGGTGCACCTGGGGCTGCATAGCAGGGTGATCGTTGGGTGTCTGAGGCTGGATTTAGACACATGTGCTCCTGACTCAAGGGCCAATGCTCTGTCTGCCACCTAGGCATCCCTACTATTATTACTAGTTTATTTTATTTTGGTTTCTTTTTTCTTTTTTCTTTTTGTTTTTTGCAGGGCAGTGGGGTTCGGGTGGGTGACTTGCATGTCACATGGCTGGGTGATTGTTGGGTGTGCAGGGCTGGATGTTGGCTTGGGTGCTCGTGACTCCAGGGCTGGTGCTCTGTCCCCTGTGCCACCTGGCCATACATACAATTATTACTATTATTTTTTTATTTTAATTTTTTTTCTCTCTCCTTTACTTTATTGCTCAAGTGAGTATATTTTTGGGGGGAGGGGGTATTTTGTTTACTCTTAACCAAGAATATTTTATTAATGTATAAAAAAAATTTGTACAAAATGAGAATAAATACATATTAAATATAAAAACTTATGAGAGGGAAAAATACCCATAAAATATAAAGCAAATTAAAAAAATTGAAAACAGTAAGATTTGGTCTGCATTCGCACTCTACAATTCCTTCTCTGTATGTGGATGGTTATTTTCTATTACAAGTCTTTAAGAATTGGCTTTGACTATTATCCTCCTGAGATGAGTAAGTCTATCATAGTTGACAATGTTGTTGTCAATGTGTACAGTTTTCTGATTCTATTCACTTCACTCAGTAATGGTTCATGAAAGTCTTCTCAGGCTTTTTTGAAATCCTGCCCCATCATGATTTCTTTAAACATGTTTTTTTTCATATTTATTTAAGGCAGTGGGGTTAAGTGACTTGCCCAAGGTCACACAGCTAGGCAATTATTGAGTGTCTGAGGTTCTATTTGAATTCAGGTCCCCTTGACTCCAGGGCTGGTGCTCTATCTACTGCACTATCTAGCTGCTTCTAGTCATGATTTCTTACAGAATAATAGCACTCCATCATATTCATATACTACTGTTTGCTCAACGATTCCCCAACTAATGGACAGCCCCTCAATTTCCAATTCTTTGCCAATACCAAAAATGCTACTATAAATATTATTGTATACAAGGGGATTTTGGGGATCTCTTTTTGATCTCTTTGGGATAGAGACCTAATAGTGGTATTTCTGACTCAAAGAGTATGCATAATTTTGTTACCCTTTGGGTATAGTTCCAAATTACTCTCCAAAAAGGTTGGATCAGATTCCAACTCCACCAACAATGCATTAGTGTTCCATTTTTCCTACCTCCCCTCTAACATTGATCATTTTCTATTTTTGTCATATTGACCAATCTGATAGGCTTGAGGTGGTAACTCAGAGTTGTTTTAATTTGCATTTCTCTAATCAATAATTATTTATACATTTTCATATGACTATAGATAGATAACTTTATTTCTTCATCTGAGAACTGCTTGTTCATATCCTTTATCATTTAACAAATGGGGAATGGCATATATTTTCATAAATATGGCTCAGTTTTCTATATATTTTATAAATGAGTTGTTTACTGATTGTAAAAGTTGTTTGCCAATTTATTGCATTTCTTTTAATCCTGGTTGCATTGGTTTTATTTGTGCAAAATCTTTTTAATTAAATGTAATAAAAAATTAAAAAAGAAGGAAAGGTTCAAACAACAAATTATAGAGAGAACTGATGATTTCATCTCAGAAAATGACAACAATGAGTTAAAGTACCCAAACTTATGGTATACAGTCAAGGCAAATATTAGGGAATATTTTGTGCCTTTAAATGCTTACATGAATAAAATAGAGAAAGAGGAAATTAATGGACTGAGCATGAATTCAAATTAATTAGAGAAACAAAAAAAAAATTAAATCTCAATAAAGTACCAAATTAGAAAATTGAAAAATTAAAAGAGAAATTAATAAAAATCTAAAGCAAAGAAATTATTGAACTAATAAATACACCCAAGAGCTGGTTTTATGAAAATCTAATTTAAACATTGATATACTTTTGGGTAATTTGATTAAAAAAAAGAAGAAAATGAAAATATTAGCTTCATTGATGAAAAAATGAAGATGGCAATAAAGTAATAATTCTGGAATTATTTTGCTCAAATGTATGCAAATATATTTGATAATCTAAGGGCAATGGATGAATATTTACAAAAATATGTTTTCTGGATTAAATGAAGTGCAAATTCAATACCTAAATAACCCTATCACAGAAAAAGAAATTCAACAAGTCATCATTGAGCTCCCTAAACAAAAATCTCCAGGGCCAAACGATTCAAAAATGATTCTTTGAAACATTTAAGGAAAAACTGGTTCCAAGTTCTATATAAAATCTATGGAAAAGTAGGTGATGAAGGAACTCTGCCTAACTCGTTCTATGATACCTATATTTTGATGATACCTACACCAGGTATCTCAAAATAGAGAAAGAAATTTATAGACTAATTTCCCTAATGAATATGGATGCAAAAAATCTTAAATAACATCTTTACAAAATGATTACAGCAAGTTTTCACTAGGATAATAAACTCTGACCAAGCAGGATTTATGCCAGGAATGCAGAGTTAGTTCAATATTTGGAAAACTGTTAGCATAATTAATTTTATCAATAACAAACCTAACAGAAATCATATGTTTGTCTCAATAGATGTTGAAAAAGCCTTTGACAAAATATAGCACTCACTCCTACTAAAAACACCAGAGAGAGGTTGGGAATAAAAGGACTGTTTCTTAGAATGATAAGCAGTATCTATCTGAAGTCATCAACAACCATTATATGAAATGGGGATAACTTAGAGGAATTCCTGATAAAATCAAGGGAGAAAAAAGGATCCCCCTTATCATCACTACTATTCAATATTGTCATAAAAATGTTAGCTTCTGCAATAAGAGAAGAAAAATAAATTGAAGGAATCAGAATTGGGAAGGAAGAAACAAAATGTTCTCTCTTTACAGATAACACGATGGTACACCTAAAGAGTCCTAAGAAAATCATCCAAAATCCTACGAGAAACAATAAGCAACTTTTGCAGTCCTGAAGGATAGAAAATAAAACTACATAAATCCTCATCATTTCCATACATTACTAGCAAGATACAATAGCAAAAGCTAGAAAGAGAAATCCTATTCATAGTACCTTCAGACAATATAAAATACTAGGGACATCTGCTCATGTACCTGCCAAGGCAGACTCAAAAACTCTATGAAAACACCTATAAAACACTTTTCATACAAATAAAATCAGATTTAAATAACTGCAAATATCAACTGCTCATGTACAGACATAATAAAACTGACAATTCTACTTAAATTAAACTACTTACTTAGTGCTTTACCCATGAAACTTTCAAAAAATTATTTTATTGAGAAAGGAAAAATTGTAACTAAATTCATATGGAGAAACAAAAAAGGTCAAGAATATCCAGGGATTTAATGAAAAAAAAGTACAAAATAAGGTGGCTTAACCTAACAGATGTAAAATTATATTATGAAACATCAATCAGACAAACTGTCTGGTACTAGCTAAGAAATAGAGTAGTGGATCAGTGGAGTAGGCTAGGTGCAAAAGAGTGAACAGGAAATCATTATAATAATCTGCTGTTTGGTAAATATAGCGATAAAAATTCTCTGTGAAAAAATCTCTTGGGAAAATTGGAAGTTGGTATGGCAGAAATTTGGACTAGAACAAGATCTCACATCCTATACCAAGATAAGATAAAAATAGGTACAGGATTAAGACATAAAATAAAATATTATAAGCAAACTAGGAGATCAAGGAATAGTTTACCTGTCTGATCTATGGAAAGGGAAGCAGTTTATGATGAAGGAAGAGAGGAAGAGCATCATAGAACATCATTTAAAACAAACAGGATAATTTTGATTTTATTAAATTAAAAAGCATTTGCACAAACAAAACCACTTAATCAAGATCAAAAAAATGCAGTGAATTGGGAAATAATTTTTACAACTAGCAATACTGACAATGGACTCATTTCTAAAATATGTAGAGAAATGAGTCATATTTATAATAAAAAACCATTACACAGTCAATGCAGTTGACAGGGGATCTATAATATCTTTAAATGCTTACATTAATAAATTTAAAAAAGAAGGAACCAATGAACTAAATATTCAACTAAAAAATTAGAGAAAGATCAAATTAAACCCCCCAATTAAATACCAAATTAAAATTCTAAAAATTAAAGGAGAAATTAATACAATCTAAAGCAAGAAAACTATGGAACTAATAAAAAAAACCAAGAGTTGGCTTTATGAAAAACCAATGAAATTGGTAAACCTCTTATCAATTGGATTAAAAAAAAGAAGAAAATCAAATTTCAAATTTCATAAATGAAAAAGGTGAACTCACCACCAATAAGGAGGAAATGAAAGTAATAATTTGGAATTATTTTGACCAACTCTATGTGAATAAATTTGACAATCTAAGTGAAATGGACAAATATCTACAAAAATATGTTTCCTGGGTTAAATGGAGAGGAAATTAAATACCTAAATAACCCTATCTCAGAAAAATACATTCAACAAGCCATTCTTGACCTCCCTAAGAAAAACAAATCTCCAGTACTATATGGATTCACAAGTGAATCCTATCAAACATTTAGGGAACAATTGGTTCCAATTCTATAAAAACTCTTTGGCAAAATAGGTGAAGACCAAACTCTGGTTAACTCTGTTACACCAATATGGTGCTGATATCTAAACCAGGAAGAGTCAAAACAGAAATATAATTATACACCTTTTTCACCCTAATGAATATAGATGCAAAAACCTTAAATAAAATCTTAGCAAAATGATTACAACAAGTTATCACTAAGATATTTCACTATAACCAAGCAGGATTTATCCCAGGAATGCAGGAAAACTATTAGTTTAAAAAACCTATCAGAAATCATATGATTATATCAATAGATGCTGAAAAAGCCCTTGACAAAATATAGTACCTATTCCTTCTAAAAACACTGGAGAGCATAGGACTAAATGAATTGTTCATTAAAATGATAAGCAGCATCTACCTAAAACCATCAAAAAGCATATTCAATGGGGATAAGCAGAGCCAATAAGATCAGAGGTGAAACAAGAATGCCTATTATCTCTACTAGTATTCCATATTGAATTAGAAATATAAGCTTCAGCAATAAGAAAATAAAAAGAAATTGAAGGAATTAAAATTGGCAAAGAAGAAACAAAAATTCCACTCTTTGCAGATGACTTGATGGTATACCTAGAGAATCCTAAAAAAAAAATCTAAAAATCAACTAAAGCAATTAGCAACTTACCAAAGTCACAAATATAAAATAAACTCTCATAAATTTTCAGCATTTCCATACATTACTAGCAAGATACAGCACCAAGAGCTAGAAAGAGAAATGCCATTCCAAATAACCTCAGACAATGTAATATACTTGGGAGCTTCCCTGCCAAGGCAGACTCAAAAACTCCATGAAAACAAATACAGAAAACTTCTCACACAAATAAAACCATGTTTAAATAAGTGAGCAAATATCAACTGCTCCTGGATAGGTCAAGCTAATATAAATAAAAATGACAATTCTACCTAAACTAAAATACTTATTTAGTGACCGTATCAATCAAAATTTTAAAAAAATTACTTTAATGAATTTGAAAAAAATTGTAATTAAATTCATATGGAGAAATAAAAAGTCAAGAATTTCCAGGGAATTAATGAAAAAAAGTGGAAAAGAAGGTGGCTAAGTGCTACCAGATCTAAAATTATGCTATAAAGCATCAGTCATCAAAACTGTCTGGTATTGGTTAAGAAATAGAATGGTGGATCAGTGGAATAGAATAAGTGCAAAAGCGATAGCAGGAAATGATTATAGTAATCTGCTGTTTGACCGACCCAAAGAGTCCTCCTTCTGGGATAAAAACTCACTCTTCGATAAAAACTGGAAAATTGGAAGTTAGTATGTCAGAAAAAATGGGTTAAACCAACATCTCTCACCTTCTACCAAGATAAGTACAAAATTAGTACAAGATTTAGATATAAAAGACAACATTATAAGCAAACTAGGAGACCAAGGAATAGGTCAGCTGCCAGATCTATGGAAAGGAAAACAGTTTATGACCAAGGAAGAGAGATGGGGAACATCATTAAATACAAACTAGATAATTCAGCTTACATTAAACTAAAAAAGCTTTTGTACAAACAAAACCAAGAACAAAAGAAATGTAGTAAATTGGGAAATAATTTTTACAACTAGTTTTCTTTTTTTTACAAAGAACACCTTTCTAAAATATATAGAGAACTGAGTCAAATTTATAAAAAAAAAAAAGTCATTCCCCAATTGGCAAATGGTCAAAGGATATGCAAAGGCAATTTATAGATGAGGAAATCAAAGGTATCCATCATCATATGCAAAACTGCTCAAAATCATTACTGGTTAGAGAAATGTAAATTAAAGCATCTCTGAGATACCACCTCACAACTCTTAGATTGGCTGATATGACCACAAAGGACAATGTTCAATTTTGGAAGGGACGTGGGAAATCTGGGACACTAATGCATTGCTGGTGCAGCTCTGAAATGAACCAACCTTTCTGGAGAGCGATTTGCAGTTTTGCCCAAAGGGCAATAAAAATATGCATATCCTTTGATTTCACAATACTTCTGCTAGGTCTATACTTTAAAGAGATCATGAAAAGAGAAAAAACAACACAGGTACAAAAATATTCCTAACACCTCTGTTTTTGTTGGCAACGAATTGAAACTTGAGTGAATGTCCATCAATTGAGGAATGACTGAACAAATTGTGTTACTGAACACTATTATTCTATTAGAAATCAGGAGTGAGGAGGTGGCTAGGTGGCGTAGTGTATAAAGCACCAGCCCTGGAGTCAGGAGTACCTAGCTTCAAATCCAGTCTCAGACACTTAATAATTATCTCGCTGTGTGGCCTTGGGCAAGCCACTTAACCCTGTTTGCCTTGCAAAGACCTAAAAAAAAATCAGGAGGAATAGGATTTCAAAGAAGACTGGAAAGACTTACAGGAATTGTTGCTGAGTCAGATGAGCAGGACAAGAAGAATATTAAACACAGTAATAGCAATATGGGAGTCATGATCAACCTTAATGGACTTGCTCATTCCATCAGTGCAATAATCAGGGACAATTTTAGATTATCTGAGATGGAGAATGCCATCTGTATCCAGAGAAAGAATTGTGCAGTTTAATCAGAGACCAAAGACTATTAGCTTCATTTTTTTTAATATTTGGCTTATTTGTCACAATGATAGAGCACTGGTCCTAGAGTCAGGAAGACTTGAGTTCAAGGCCAGTCTCTGTCACTCAATAATTACATAGCTGTGTGAGCTTGGGCAAGTCACTAAATCACATTGCCTTGTAAAAAAAGAGTTGGCTCATGTACTACATACTTTTGTTATCTCTAATATTTTATCTTTTCCTCAAGGGTGTGTTATTTCTCTCAACACATTCAATTTGGATCAATGCATAACTTGGAAACTGTAAATTTTATCAGATTGCCTTATGAGGGATTGAGGGGGGAGGGAATAGAGTGTGGGAAGAAAGTATAAAATTCAAAACCTTATCAAACAATGATAGGTAGAAACTACTATTTTATATAATTGGAAAACAAAATATTTTTAATAATAAAAAGAACTGGACAGGAAACAACTATTATTTTACAACTGAGAAAGGAAAAAGAAAGGAAAAATGAGAATGAAAAGGGAGGGTGATAGTTAGAATGAGGGAACACATTGACAGAGAAGCACTAAAAAGAAGCAAAATTATGGGAAGGAACAATAAGGTGAAAGAAGGAAAAATGTAAAAGGAGTAGAGATAGCATGAAGGGTAATAAAGCCTTAGTAATTGTAACTGTGAATGAGAGCCAGCTGAACTAGTTCATACAATGGAAGCAGATAGAAGGTATTAAAACCAGAATCCTACAATATTCTCCTTACAAGAAACACATTTGAAGCAGAAAGATACATGCATTTTAAAGGTAAAAGGATAGAGCAGAATATATTACATTTTAGCTGAAATGAAAAAAGAAGGGGTAGTAATTCTTATTCCAGACAAAGCAATTGCAAAAGTAGATCACATGAAAAGAAATAAGGAAAGAAACTGCATCCTCCTAAAATAAATCATAAAAAATGAAATACTCTTAATAATAAATATGTATGCACCAAGTGGTATGGCATCCAGATTCTTAGAGGAGAAGATAAGTGAATTATAGGAGGATATGGACAGCAAAACTCTACTCATGGAGTACCTCAACCACCCACTCTCAGAATCAGAAAATCTAATCTTAAAATAAAGAAGAAATAAGTTAGGAGGTAAATAGAATGTTATAAAACTTAGATATGATAAAACTCCAGAGAAAATTGAATGGGGATAGAAAGGAATATAATTTTTTTTTTCTGGAGTACATGACAACTAGAAAAAAGATCATGTATTAGGGTATAAAAACCTCATAATCAAATGTAGAAATAGAGAAATACAGAATTCATCCTCTACAGATCATGATGCAATTAAAAATTACATGAAATTAACTGCTATGGAGAGATAGACCTAAGATTCATTGGAAATGAAATAACATAATTTTAAAGAATGAGTGGATCAAACAACAAATAATATAAAGAATGAATTCATCAAAAACAATGACCAGAGCAAGACAATATACAAAAACCAGTGTAGTTATTATGGAAAGTATTATTTCTCTAAATGCTTACATGAATAAAATAGAGGAAGAAGAGATAAAGGAAGTGGGCATGCAACTAAAAATTTAGAAGAAGAGCAAATTTAAAATCTCCAATTAAATAACAAATTAGAAAAATTTTTTGGAATTTAAAATTGTTCAGTATTTATTATAGAAGGCCTACAAAGTATACAGATTAAAAACTTTTTTTACTCCCATAGAAACAAAAAGCATTTTGAAGACGGAATTGAATAACAAAAGGCTAGACATGGTTGCATGCAAGACAGAGACAGATCCAAAGAGGAAAGAGAAAGGAAGATAGTTGGGTAGAGCCAACTGGCCCTGAGAGCATGGCAGCCGTTAGGGGAACCTAGGCCAGATTTTGATGGTCTTTCCCATTATCTGGGTACTGGACACAAAGGGGAAATCTCTCCTCCCCTTATACCAGAACCAGGTAGAAGATTGAAAGCTGGGGGTTGAGAATGATGAGACGGTACAAATTTTACATTTAATAATGGAACAATAGGAGTTAATTTACATCTCAGGAGCAGATGGCATGCTACAGTTTAACAAATTTTAACAGCCTAAAAGATTACAAGATTTGTCTCTAATCACCTCATATCCTCTGCATCATTTTCCCCTCAATTTATTTGGGACCCAGATTCATCTAGGCCTTTCAGAGTCCATTTGGAAGTGAATGCATTGCAGTGGGAATTCAATTGAGGCAAAGTTCATGGGATGTTGATGATCTGGAAGGGCTGGGACAAATGGTTGGCATCCTGCAGAGGCTGCTATTGGAGATGTACTGAGAAATGAAACTTGGGGATGGGGTGGGGAAATGAGAAAATAAAGCCAGAGAGGGCCTATATAACAGAAGCCCAATAAGTAGGGAAAAACTAGAAGGTCTATAAAGAATAAGAATTATACTTTATGATCCTAAGCCAGTATCAGAATACTTTTCATAAGAACATGGGCTCCAATATAAAGGATTCATTAATGGTTTCCACATTAAGTTGTAACCAAAAGCTCAAAAATAGCATAAACCAATGCACTGAATAATTTTAAAATTGCACAAAAATTCTAGCTGAAGAATGAATCTCTCCTTTAAAATAGTTTCAAAAATAGACGAATAGGGGTGGCAAGGTGGAGCAGTGGACAGAGCACCGGCCCTGGAGCCAGGAACACCTCAGTTCAAATCCAGTCCCAGACACCCAATAACCACCCAGCTGTGTGGCCCTGGGCAATCCACCCAACCTAATTTGCCTTGCAATCCCCCCTCCCCCAAATAGACTAATAGTCATTATCCTGATATAAAGGTAATCATGTTGATATTTTTTTCCTCAGGGAACTTGTGATAAAGGATCACATCCTATGTAAAAAATGCCAAAACTAAATACTTATCAATTATTAAATATTCAGAAAATAGAGGTCCAGTGATTCAGTCTTATATTTAATTAGTGTGATTATAATTATGGCAATTTGCTATTAAAGAGCACAGAAGGATATGAGGACATATTGCCTTATGTATTAGATATTCTTTACAGTAGAGGTTCCACATAATACTTTTCAATGAGCCAAGTTCCAGGTCTGCCAGGTGAGTGCTTCCTTTAAAAGAATCCTACCTCAGCTGAGGCTGTGATCATTCTCTAAAGGCTATTCACTCCATCTGCATAGGTTTAATGGCTTCATTGGCATATTGTTGTGTTTCTATTTTAACATACCTGATTTCAGACAGATCAATTATCAGTATATTGTAATATAGTAATTAACTATCACTAGAACTGTGAAGAGAAGGAGCTGGGAGACTTTTTTTTTTTAGATTTCTGCAAGGCAATGGGGCCAAGTGACCTGCCCAAGGCTACACAGCTAGTCAGTCACTAAGTGTCTGAGGACAGACCCGAACTCAGGCACTCCCGACTCCAGGGCTGGTGCACCACCCACTGGTCCACCCAGCCACTCCCTGGGAGACTTTTAAAAGGAAAAGGTCCCCCCCCCCTTGTGTTTAAAGGGAAAAATGCTAAGTTGAAGAGTACTAAGGCGATCAGAATGTGCCAGGCTCTAATTTGGTATCAACAAAGAGATCCAGAGGAAAATCATATTTCAATTGTTGCTCATGGACCTAAGGACAGTGCTGTAAATGAAATACAATAAGCAAAATCTGAGATGCAAAAAATTAAAATAATCCTCATTCACATTTAGAACTAGATTTTTTATAAAAGCAACCTTTTTTGTAATGAACCCATTTAGTTATTAACCATGTTTAAAATTCAATACATACATATCATTGCTTTCAGAATTCTTTGAAATAATTAAAAATCTTAAGTGATTGGGGTCAATTAGGTGGCACAGTGGATAGAGCACTGGCCCTGCAGTCAGGAGCACCCGAGTTCAAATATGACCCCAGACACCCAAATTGCCTAGCTGTGTGACATTGGCAAGTCACTCAACCCCGTTGCGATAAATAAACAATATTTCAATTATTATTTTATACGTTATTTAGTAATGTTTGGAATCCTAGAGGTGAGTTTGGTTTTGCTATTTCCCTTTCATTATCCTTACAAACCCAGGTTTTTATGTCTTACCCCTCATCCAGAGGGCAAAAAGGTGAACTCCTTTCCTATCCTTATGGGACCTGAAATTAGATAGAGGGTAAAGCCTAAGGAGATAAGGATATAAATTTTACATTAAACAATGAAACGATGGTAGTCCCTTTACATCTCAAGAGTGGGAGACCTCTCCCCAATTTACCAAGATTCAACAGTCTTTAAGATTACAAATTTTGTTTCTACTACATTCTTAATTCTCTAGTTCTAGTCAATTTAAATCTCAAGAGCAGGAACCCTCCAACCAATTTAACAAGATTCTAGTCTTTAAGATTGCTAGTTCACAATTCTCTTCATCTTTTCCCTGCACCATTCCCCCGCCTCAGTATTTATTGGGACCCAGATTCTTCTGGGCCTTTCAGAGTCCATTTGGAGATGAATGCATTGCAGAGAAAACTTGAGTCAGGGTCCAGAAAATGATTGGCTGGCACAGCTAGTTTGGCATACTGAAGATATACAGCTATATATTTTTCTCTAAGGAACTTGATCCAGTTTCCTCAAGTCTGGGCAGAGATTTCTCCTGGCTGGCTTGCCTATGAGTTCTGCCTATGAGGAATCATTATTCAGATTCAGGAAAGCAAGGATGGAAATAAAACAAAAATTTATTAAAAGAAGTTACAACACATAAGAAAATGTAGAGACAGAGACACAAAAAAAACAGTCAAGTAGAGCTGACTGGGCCAAGGAGTTCAGAAGACAGGCTGCCCAAATTAGAAATTCTTAAATTAAAGATGAAATTAATAAAATCAAAAGCAAGAAAACTATTCAGTAAATAAATAAAACTAAATGTTTTATCAAAAGAACAAAATAAATCTTTGTGTAATTTGATATTAAAAAAGAAAGATGAAAACAAAATTATCAATTTTAAAATGAAAAAGATGAAATCTACCAGGGGGAAGAAATTAAAATACTAATTTGGAACTATTTTATACAATTGTATGACAATACACTTGACAATTTAAGTGAAATGGATAAATATTTTACAAATATATAAACTGCAAGGTTAAACCAAGAGGAAATTATATACTTAAATACTCCCATCTCAGGAAAAGAAATTGAATAAGCCATTGATGAATTCCCTAAGAAATATCTCCAGGATCAGATGTTTTCATAAGTAAAGTCTACTAAACATTCAAGAAATGATTGGTTCCAATTCTATAGAAATTATTTGGGAAAAAATAGACAAATAAGGAGTTCTCTCAAATTCTTTCTATGACACCAATATGGTGATGATTCTTAAACAAGGAAGAGAAAAAACAGAGAATGAAAATTATTGACCAATTTCTCTAATGAATATGGATACAGAAATTTTAAACAAAATATTAGCAAAGCAATCTTCATCACTAGGATAATACACTATGATCAAGCAGAATTCATACCAGGAATGGGGAATTGGTTCAATATTAGGAAACTATTGGCATAATTAACCATAATCAGCAATAAACCTAAAAGAAATAATATGATTGTCTCAATAGATGCTGAAAGAACTTTTAATAAAATACATACCTATTTCTAGTAAAAGCACTAGAGAACATAAGAATTAATGGAATGTTCATTAAAATGATAAGCAGTATCTATCTTATATCAAGAACAAGAATTATACATAATGGAGATAAGATAAAAGTATTCCCAAAAAGATCAGGGGTAAAAGAAGGATGCATTTTTTATCACTGTTATTCAATATTACATTAGAAATGTTAGCTTCACCAATAAGAGAAGAAAAAAGAAATTGAAGAAATTAGCATCAGTAACAAAGAAGCAAAACTGTCACTATTTGCATATGATATGATGCTATGCCTAGAGAACCCTAGAAAATCATATTAAAAACTACTGGAAACAATTAACAACTTTAACAATGCCGCAGGATGTAAAGTAAACCCATATAAATCCTCAACATTTCTATATATTACTAACATGACAGAGTAGCAAGAGATAGAAAGAAAAATCCCTATTAAAATAACTTTAGATAATATAAAGTACTTAGAAATCTAAAAGCCAAGATACAAAATGTATAAAATGTATAAATGTATGAATGTATATAGAAAATGTATTAAAATCTATAAAACTTTTCACACCAAAAAAATCAAATGTAAATATTGGATAAATATCACTTGCCCATGGGTAGGCTGAAATAATATAATCAAAATAACAATTCTACCTAAATTAAATTACTTTTTCTGTTCCATTCAAATCAAATTTCCAAAAAAATTACTTTAATAAACTAGAAAAGTAGTGACTCAATTCATTTGGAGGAACAAAAAATCAAGAATATCAAGAGATTTTATTGAAAAAATGCAAATAAGGTATGATGCCAATACCACATTATTGAATTATAACACATCAGTCATCAAAACTATTTGGTAGTAAGACATAGAGTGGTGGTTCAGTAGAACAGATTAGGTGCAAAAGAAACAGCAGCAAATGACCATAGAAATCTCCTGTTTTATAAACCCAAAGATTTCAGCTCTGGGGGCGGGGGGGGGGGGGGGAGGGGGAAACTTAGTCTGATTAAAAACTGCTGGAAAAACTGGAAGATAATATGGCAGAAGCTAGACATAGTAAATATGTCTTACCATATAAGATAAGGTCAAAATGGATGCAGAATTTAGACATAAATGATAATATAACTCAATTATGAGAACATGGAATGACTTTACCTTTCAGATATGTGAAAAGTGGAGCAGTTTCTAATGAAAGAAGGCCTTTGAGAATATTATAACTGGATATGTTTGATTACAGTAAATTAAAAAGTTTTTGCACAAACAAAATCACTTCAATCAAGATGTAAAGGAATGAAGTAAGTAGGGAAATAATTGGTAGAACTAGTGTTTCTGATAGAAGACCCATTTCAAAAATGCAAGGAGAAATGAGTAATTTTTTTAAAAAAAGTCATTCCCCAAATGATAACTTGTCATAGAATATGGAAAGGAAATTCTCAGAAGAAGAAATCATCTATAATCATATGAAAATTGCTCCACATCATTATTGATTAGGAAAATACAAATTAAAACATCTTTGAGTTACTACCAGACTGACCAATATGACTATAATTGATCAATGTTGGAGAGGATGTGAGAAAACTGGGACACTAATCCATTGTTGGTGGAGGTGAGAACTGTTTTAACTTTATAAATGAGTAATTTAGAATTATGCCTACAGATCAATAAAAATGTGCATTCTCTTTCATCTAGCAATACCACTATTGGGTCTGTATCCTGAAGAAATAATGGAAAAGGGGAAAAATCCCACATGTACAAAAAATATTCAAAACAACTGTCTTCATAGTATCAGTGGATTGGAAGTTGAGGAAATCCCCATCAATTGGAGAATGGCTGAACAAATTGTAGTATATGAAAGTTATGGAATTGTTCTATAAGAAATCATGATGGATGGAATTTCAGAAAAGCCTAGAGAGATTTGCATAAATTGATGTGGAGTGAAATGAATAGAACTAGAACATTATACACATTAACTACATGGGGTGATGATTACCTATGATGTATGTGATTGTTCATTTTAGCAGTACAAAAATCAAAAGCAATTTTCAAAGATTTGTGATGGAAAATGCCATCAATATTAGAAGGAACTGTGGAGTTTAAATAAAAACCTGAAGTTTATTAACTTCAATTTTTAAAAGCTGTCTTGTGTATTGTCACTTTTCCCCTTCCTAATCTTTGCTTTCTTCCATTTGGATTTGATTCTTTTCACACACCATGATCAATAGAGATCTATGTTACCATGGTTATAAATGTAAAGCCTTTATCATATTTCTTTACTCTAAGGGGGCAGGGGGAAGGGAGGAAGAAAAATGTAAAACTCAAAGCCTTGAAAAAATGATTGGTAAATGGGAAAAACAAAAAAAGAAATTTTAAAACAAATCTTACCAACAATGACTAGAAAAGAAATATCCCTGTGATTGTCACAGGACAATTGAATTCCTGCAGGATTATGTCTATATGCCATGTAGCATGGCACTTTTCAGTCAGTTGGACTTTTCTGAGCTGTAATAGAATCAGCATCCTATGCTTTGCCACCCCAAAGAAACCCAAAGGCATTCAAAACCTCTTCTTCAACTAGAACTTCAGCTTAGGACTGATTGACTTGCACTTGCAGTAAACAGACAGTGGTTTCTGCCTTGATTGATGATTGTCTGTTCAGAAAGCTATGGAAGTGTTCAGCCCATCTTTTCTAGGATCATGTCCCTATCACTAATCAATATGGATCCATCAGCACTGAGTAGTTGAGATGCACCATAGGCATTTATGGCCCCACAAAAACCTTCAGGGCAACATAAATGCATTTTGCTTTGTTACTATCTGAATGAAACTGAATTTTATAATTCCTTTTTACTAAGTTGAGTCCTGCACCTCTCTAAGTGTCACTTGTTCTTTACTTTCAATGGAATTAAATACTGCCTTTTAGAAATGAACTGTCCTGCTGATAAACCCTGTGGGGTTTCTTGTTTTTCACTTGGCAGCTTCTGTATTTCCCTATCATTTTCATCAAACCAATCCTGGTGTTTGGGATTGTTCTGAGCCAGCTGAGCAAACTCAGTGATGTACAACAGATCACTGAAAGCTGCCTACTCTTTTTTTTTGCTCCACTGTTGCCAACAGTGTGTTGATTCAGTTTTCCCTCCAAATTAACAGCAAACTGTTCCCATTCAGAAAGAGACATTCTAATGTCTTGACATTAATTCTTCTAGCATTCATTTTGTCTTGGGGCTTCTGTTTGGTTGAATGTGAATATTTACCTCAGAGAGGATGAGTCCATGATCAGGCTAGTATTCTGTATCACACATTACCTTTGTCACTCTCACATCCTATCTGTCTCTTCTCCTTATGATCACATAGTTTAATGGATGCCAGTGTTACAATGGTGCATCCAGTAAGTTTTATTTCATTTGGGTAAATGGAAGACAGTGTTTGTGATGAGAAAGTCACGAGATGTGCAAGTCTTCAGTAGTAGATGACTATTGCTGTTGTTTCCAACTCCATTCTTTCCAAGTACTCCCTGCCACGTCTGAACTTACTCTAGCATTTTTTGGTATATTGATGATAAGGGTCTTCACCCTTATCATCAGGTCTTCACAAAAGAACTTCAAAAAATGTTTCTTTGACTTTATTAGGGTTCATCATAGTTAGAATGTAAGTATTAATGAGAGTGGCAAGACATTATCTTGGAAATGGCAATCTCATAGTCATAAGCCTCTCATTCATTTCTTTTGGTAGGCATACAAGCTTGTTGATTAGATTAGTTTTCATTATAAAACCTATCCTCTTCTTCACTGTGGCCACTCCAGAAAACATGACTTCAATAAGCTGGCCTTTATTTGCCAGGCTTGTTTCACTCAACTGTTATTTAGATGTAATACCTGATGCATTCTCTTGCAACAAAAGCTATTTGTCTTTCAGATCCATTGGATCTTTTGCTATGAGTGTGCCCACATTCCATGCTTCAGTGGTGAGTGAAATCTTCTTTGAAGAAGTTTTTATACATTTTTTTTTGTTTTTTGACCACAAGGTGGGCTCCCTACCTACTCTGGTAATCAGACCAGTGTTGGGTAAGCAGACAATTTTTAGGGCAGCTTTTATAGCCCTTTCCTCACATCAGGAGGTGAACAGTATTATCCTTATGGGCTGCTCAGTTGCCCAGGGAGCTGCCGAATCTCACTGTCACTTCCATTGTGGAAACAAACCTATGGCTTGGACCACCTTTGCACAGGGTTGTGACCACAGCCCCCCAGTGAATCTGCATCTGCTGCTTCATCACTCATCTGTTGTTATAGGACTTTGAGATAGTATGGTAAAATGGTATTGGTGATAACTTTTGATTCATGCATAGATTGGATTTAAGTGCAGCAGAGTTCCATAGTCTCCAGCCTCACTCTCTCCTCCGAAGTTATAATTGTTCAGTGACAAGACAGAGTAAAGACAAAGGTGATGGCTCTAGATGCAGTGAGTAACCTTGGAGTTTTTGATGTCCAACCAAGCTCTAAAAACTTCACAAAACCTGCTTCAGCTACCTTCATGACCTTTGGAATGAAATGTTCTCATCTTCCCATTCCACCAGTGAAAAACCTTACATGCTTGGGGTAGAGACCCCTCCAAACTCACTGATGGATTTGAGAACCCTCAGTTACCCTCAAACTTTTTTAACCTCTCTGACAAAACAGTTTGCTGGGATGTGTCACCTGCATGCTACAGCTTCTTGGAGCCAAAAGTAAATCAAAAAAGAAAGAGAAAGGGTTTGAGAGGAGATCAATATAAATATGGAAGATGCTTAGTAGATGGGGAGATATTAGGCTTGACAGAAAATCTAAGACAGGCACTCTTTGACAAAAATAAGGAGAGTGTCTTGGATGTTGATAGATAATAGTTACCAGAATTATTACTGAGTGGTATATTTAGTTTGAATGAAACTCAGAGTAAGAACATTGATGTTAGAGGGATTGTTTGAAAATGGCAATAGGGAACAAGTAATATTTCAAATCTTCAAACAAGATGTGATATAATGAGAAGATGCTTTGATGTAAACTACCTGATTAGAAGCAGTTTTGCCAGTCAGTGTTGGTATAATTTTGGGAAAGTTTCTTTTATCTTTTGCTTCCTCATGTGCAAAAATAAGCAGATTACACTACATCTCTAAAGTTTGTTTATCTGTTTATTTTTTCCTATGTTGGCATCCTGACTATGACTCAAAGAAAATTCTCCATTTTCTTCTTTTGTAATACCATTTCTCCAAGTCTCAGTCCAAATTCCAATTCCTCTAGAGAAGTTCTACCATTACTGATTTTGTACATGCATTTGCATTATCTTTCTCCATACACTTAGCCTTCCTCCACTACCATGGGAGCAATGTTTCCTTTGTTTCTGCATCTTTAATGATAACCACATATTAATTATGTGCATATTAAATTTTATAGAATGGAAATAACAGCAGAACGTATCAAATCAGCATTTACCTCAATGTATTTTAAGGAAGCAGAAGAAGGGAGTGAATTGAATTTCTGTTTAACAGCATAGGGTAAGGTTTGAGGTGCTAAGAGCATAAGTAAGCGTATAACTCCCCCCTGAGTCAGATGGGATAGAAGTATACTCTCAAATATGCTTTGAAAAACTTGAGAATAAGTTTTGAGACATGAGGAAACATGCTCTATGAGCAAAGCAGAATGGCAATAGTTCAAAACAACATGAGATGAAAAAATTAAAAGACATCTCCACTCAAATGTTTATATGAACAATTTGTGCTGACCTGAGATAGAGTTTTCTGTGCTCCTATCAGTTTACATATTGTACCTTGACCTCACATAGTGATGTCATTTTGTTTGTCTTCACAAATGAAGGACAATAACCAGTATCAGTTTCTTGCTTCCATAAGAGCAGTCGGCAATATATAGACTTGCTAAAAAATGAAAATGTCATACTGAATAGCAGTATCAATTAAATTAATATTAATTTCCAGAAGCTTGAATGGAAGCAAAATAGTGTTCTGAGTTGAAAATACTGTCTTTTCGAATTTTGGATGCTGATCCTATTTCCCTATCAAGTTCCAGTTATGTCACAAACTTGTTCTAAACATTCAAAAAGGTTTTGGTGAAAGGTGAAAAGAATACCTTTTGGCATATTAATTCTGTCACAGCTGAAAGAGTACTCATTAGAGATAAGAAATCTATAAGTGTAATTGCTAACAGGTGATTATAATATCTCTGACTACTTAATTAGTTTCTGATATTTCAGCAAGACCCTCTGGCCAAGAATTTCAAAGCCACCTTCAATAATATTGCAATTCTGTAGTCCTAATCTTCTGTGTAATTTAGTGGAGAGGTGGTTGGGATGTATGTGATAATGACAAACCGAGATATGTTCAAGATCCAACAGAAAGACATTTATATTCAGACTCCTAAGCCATATGGATGCTTTTGGCTGTTCTGGTTCCCTATTACCAGAGAAGTGATCAAAGTGCATATGTGTTTCAAAATGTGTAAAGATGAATTAATCAGTGCTTGTAACACCTGCCAAGTACAGTATTGCAAACCATCACGTCTACTTCTCCACTAAACTTTTCATCCCATTCTCATTGAGAAATCTGATTTCTAAAGAGCTATATAATAGGATGTAAGCTCTGAAAGATAAAACCTTGAAAAGTTTCAAGTAGCACCATAGTTCCAAAGTATTCACCCTCTGAGAGGATAATCTATGTTCTTAACAGAAGAATGGATTGCCTTGGCCACTATAAATTTTGGGACCCCTCTAGTAAGCCATATGGGAGCATTTTTCTCTGCCAATTTAGTCTGTTTTGGGGGAAGATTAAAAATAATATCTATTAAAATTATTTCTCATAATTCCAAAGGCAGAATGTTTATAATGGGGAAGCAAAGAGTTCAAAGCAATGGCTCATATAGTGATTGAATTATAATGAACACTACAAATATTGTAGCAATTTTTGCATATTTCCGGGGAATTCTAATATCTTACTAGAGTCTTATGAATGAATTTTACATTTTAAAAATAAACAACAGATATTTGACTCAGACAGATAAGCAACTCATGTATGATCTCTATTCTGTGCATGTAGCAAAGTCTCTTCATTTCATAATCTTGATCTGGCATTTCCAACATACTGCTTGAGGACTGGGGATTGATATTTTAGTCCTCCATACTTCCAAAGAAGAAAAGAATCATCTTATTTTTTCTGTTATCTTATCCAAGATCATTTCGAAAGAAAATAACGTTAAAGAATATTTTGTTGGGTAAAAGTTACATTTTAAAGCAGTTACATATTTATTTCTACAGCTCCTCAATGGCTGGGGGTTTGACATATTTAGATGAAGCATTGAAAAAATGTTATTAAAAATCATATGATGCACCGGCCTTGGAGTCAGGAGTACCTGGGTTCAAATCCAGTCTCAAACACTTAATAATTACCTAGCTGTGTGGCCTTGGGCAAGCCACTTAACCCCATTTGCCTTCCAAAAACCTAAAAAAAAATCATATGATGTTAAACCTGAAAGGAAACTTAGAATAAAGAACATTATAAAGCATGCTTCAAAAGAAAGTCTGTCGAATGAATCAGAGAGCTTATGTTCAAATGTGAGACTGCTACTGGAAAAGTTCTCAAAATCTCTTTCATATTCAATTTCCCCAATTGAAAAATGTGTATTTTAACATTACCTACCTCACAAATTAGTGAAAATGATTAAAAATTCATATGAACTTCTTTATATGTTTTAAAACACAATATAAAATTGCAGTGTTTCTACTACATATTTCTCATTTACCACTGCCATCACGTCTCTAGATGTCCACTTTTGTTATTTGAGAAAAGAGAGGAATTTAATTACCTGCCCTCTGTGATGAGTTCAAATTTTAAATCTATGACCCCAGAATGACCTTAGAATGGGATTTAAGAAAGACTAACTTCAACATTTTCTTTATTTTTTCTTTATCTTTTTCTTTTTACTCTTTTTTCTTTCTTTCTTTTTTTTTTTTTTTGGTTTTTCCAAGACAATGGGGTTAAGTGACTGACCAAAGATCACACAGCTTGGTAATTTAATTTATTTTTTAAATTTAATTTATTTATTTATTTTGAATTTTACAAAATTTCCTCTAATCTCACTTCCTGCCCCCTCCCCAACCACAGAAGGCAGTATGTTATTCATTACATTGCTTCTATGGTATACATAGATCTAAGATAAATGTGATGAGAGAGAAATCATATCTTATGGAAAAGAGATAGAAAAATTACATAATAAGATAATTTTTTCATTTAAAGGTAGCAGTCTTTCTCTGGATACAGATGGTGTTCTCTATCAAGATACCCCCAAATTGTACCTTAGTGTTGCACTGATAGAATGAACAAGTCCATTAAGTTTGATCATCACCCCCATGCTGCTGTTAGGATATACAATGTTATTCTGGTTCTGCTTATCTCACTCAGCATCAGTCCATACAAATCCTTACAGGCTTCCCTGAATTCCCATCCCTCCTGGTTTCTAATAGAACAATAGTGTTCCATCACATACATATACCACAGTTTATTAAGCTATTCCCCACTTGATGGACATTCACTAATTTCCAGTTTTTTATCACCACAAACAGGGCTGCTATGAATATTTTTGTGAAAGTGATGTTTTGGGGGCAGCTAGGTGGTGCAGTGGATAAAGCACCGGCCTTGGAGTCAGGAGTACCTGGGTTCAAATCCAGTCTCAGACACTTAATAATTACCTAACTGTGTGGCCTTGGGCAAGCCACTTAACCCCATTTGCCTTGAAAAAAAAACCTAAAAAAAAGTGATGTTTTTACCCTTTCTCATAATCTCTTCAAGGTATAGACCCAGTAGTGGTATTTCTGGAGCATTTTTTTGCTCTTTGGCTATAATTTCAAATTGCTCTACAGAAAGGTTGGATGAGTTCACAACTCCACCAGTAATGTATTAGTATCCTAGATTTCCCACATTCCTTGAAACATTGATCATTGTCCTTTCTGGTAATATTGGCCAGTCTGAGAGGTGTAAGGTGGCACTTCAGGAAAGCATTAGCTTGCATTTCTCTATTAAGTAGTAATTTAGAGCAATTTTTCATGTGACTATGTATCACTTGAATTTCCTCAGCTGTAAATTGCCCTTGCATATCCTTTGATCATTTCTCAATTGGGGGAAGGCTTGGTTTGTTTTTTTGGTTTTGCTTTTAAATTGAACTCAGTATATTTTAGAAATAAGTTCATTGTCAGAAATACAAGTTGTAAAACTTGTTACCCAATTTACTACATTTCTTTTTATCTTGTTTACAGAAGTTTTGTCTATGCAAAAGCTGTTTAATTTAATTTAATGCAATCAAAATTTTCTATGTTGTTTTAAATGGTGTTCTCCATGTCTTCCTTGGTAATAAACTGCTTCCCATTCCATAGATCTGAAAGGCAAACTATTCCTTGATCTCCTAGTTTGCTTATAATATAGTTTTTATGTCTAACTCCTGTAACCATTTTGATATTATCTTGGTATAGAATGTGAAGTGTTGGTCTAATCCAAGTTCCTTTCATACAAACTTCCAATTTTCCCAATAGTTTTTATCAAAGACAATTTTTATCCCAAAAACTGGATCCTTTGGGTTTATCAGATTATTATAATCATTTCTTGCTATTATACTTAGTCTATTCCACTGATCCACCACTCTTTTCCTTAGCCAATACCAGACAGTTTTGATGACTGATGCTTTATAATATAATTTTAGATCTGGTAGAGTTGAGTCACTTTCTTTTGCACTTTTTTCATTAAATCCCTGGAAATTCTTGACTTTTTATTTCTCCCTATGAAATACAATTTTTTTCAACTTCTTAAAGTAATGTTTTTGGAATTTTGATTGGTGGGGCACTAAATAAATAGTTTAATTTCAGTAAAATTGTCATTTTTATTATATTACTTCGGCCTATCCATGAGCAGTTGATATTTGCCAAGTTATTTAAATCTGATTTTATTTGTGTGAGAAGTGTTTTATAATTGTTTTAAAAATGTTTCTGAGTCTGCCTTGGCAGGTAAATTCCCAAGTATTTCATAATGTCTGAAGTTACATTGAATGAAATTTCTCTTTCTAGCTCTTTCTGTTCTATCTTGCTAGTCATATATAGAAATTTTGAGGATTTATTAGGGTTTGTTTTATATCCCACAACTTTGCTAAAATTGCTAAATACATAATTCTAGTAGTTTTTGGATGATTTTTTGGGATCCTCTAGGTATAGAGTGAGAATTTTGTCTCTTTCTTCTCTATTCTTTTTTCCTTCAATTTCTTTTTCATCTCTTATTGTTGAAGCTACCATTTCTAATACAATATTGAGTAGCAGTGGTGATAATGGGCATCTTTGTTTCACCACTGATCTTATTGGGAATGGTTCTAGCCTATCACCATTGCATATAATGGTTGTTGATAACTTCAGATAGATACTGTTTATTATTCCATGGAACAGTCAATTTATTCCTACACTCTCTAGTGTTTTTAGTAGGAATGGGTACTGTATTTCTACAAAAGCTTTTTCAGCATTTATTGATACAGAATCATATGATTTCTGATATTGATATCATATATTATTATTGATATCATTAATTATATTAATAGTTTTCCTGATATTGAACCAGTTCTGCATTCCTGGGATAAATCCTACTTTGTCATAATGTATTATCCCAGTGATAACTTGTTGTAATCCTTTTGCTAAGATTTTATTCAAGAATTTTGAATCTCTATTCATCAGGGAGATAGATCTATAATTTTCTTTCTCTGTTTTAACTCTTCCTGGTTTAGATATCAGCACCATATTGCTTTCATAGAAAGAATTGGGCCTTCACCTGTTTTTCCAAAGACTTTATATAGAATTGGAAGCAATTATTCCTTCAGTGTTTGATATAATTCATTTGTTTTTTCCTTAGAGAGTTAAATAATGACTTGTTGAATTTCTTTTTCTGAGATAGGTTTGTTTAGGTATTTAATTTATTCCTCATTTAACCTGGTTAACTTATTTTTTTCTAAATATTCATCCATTTTACTTAGATTGTTAAATTTATTGGCATAGAATTGGGAAAAATTCATTACTGTCATTATCTAGGATGAAACAATTCATTCTATAATTTATTCTTTGATCCACTCATTCTCTAAAATGAGGTTACATAGTTTAAAATTAATTTTGGGTCTCTAACTCCCTGGCCCAATATTGCATATGATTTTTATTACATCATGATCTGAGAAAGATGTATGCACTATTTCTGCAATTGATCATAAAGTTTTTATGCCTTAGTTCAGGGTCAGTTTTTGTGTAAGTGCCATGTACTACAGAAAAGAAAAAAGCATATCCTTTCTATACCCGTTCAATTTGCTCTATAAGTCCTACTCACCCAAAAATTGCCATGTGATTTTGGAAAAGAACCTCTTTTCAAAGTGTTTTATTTATTTAAGGCAATGGGGTAAAGTGACTTGCCCAAGGCTACACAGCTAGGTAATTATTAAGTTTCTGAGGCTGGATTTGAACTCAGGTACTACTGACTCCAGGGCCAGTGTTCTATCCATTGTGCCACCTAGCTGCCCCTTTCCTAAGGTTTCTGATGGGGGCTTTTTCTTCATGATTTTTGCTATTATTATTTTCTTCTAATTATCTTCCTACCTATCTACAAGTTTCTTTTGTTTTATCCAGGACTTAATCCAGGTCATGATGATTAAACATGTGTGTGTCTATCAATTCTTTTCCCTAGATTCTTTCTTGCCTATATTCTATTCTGTTTGATGATCTAACTCCCATGCATCAAATTATCATCCCTATTCCTATGAACCCCAAGTCAAATTTACTTTCCTCCTGCCTCACGTCTCCAACTGTTAGACATTTTAATCTGAAATGAAATAGAAACATCTTAAATGCCACATACCAGAATTTGAAACTTTATCCAACACACCCTACCCTAGGCTTCCCTGCTCCCTAATCTTTCTCTTTCTGACAAATAGAGCACTATCTTCCTCAGTCACAGAATCTACTTATCAACCTTAAATTCTAATTCTATTTCATATCCAAATCCAATCTGTTGCCAAGTCGTGTTGATTCAATCTGATCAACATCTCTTAAGAATGCCTTTTCTTTCCTCTGGTTTCATTGATATCCTAGTTAAAGCCTTCATCATTTCAAACCTAAACTATAGAAATAGCTTTTTAATTTGAAATAGCTTTTTTCTTTCTCTTTCTTCATTTCTTCTACTATGCTATCAATGTGATATACTTATAATGGAGTTCTGACTGTAGTGATAAATATTTCCATAGATCAACCATGGAATCAAATATTTTAAAAAAATCATATATTCATTTTTGAAAATATTTTATAAATTGTATATCTGCTCCTTTTTAGTCTTTTTACACCTTACTCTGCATCTCTTGTTTTTCTGTGAGCTACTGAGGGACTTCTTAATGTGTAAATTGCACATTCCATTCCATTTCCTAGTTTTGGTCATTATCATTGATTATCACCCTACTGGAATGAATTCTCTCATCATTTCCACTTCCTGGTTTCCATGGATTCCTTTATATCTAAACTAATATTCTACCTTCAATATGAAGCCTTTGCCAATTCCCCTTAATGCAATTTCTTTCCTTCTGTTGCTCATGTCCAATTTATCTTGTTCCTACATTATAGTTTACATATTATGTCCCTAATAAAACTATGACTTCCTTGAGAGCAGGAAATATTTAATTATTCCATTCTATTTAACCACAGTTCCTAAAACACAGTCAAAAAGTAAATATTTACTACCTTGCTCTTGACTTAGTGACTTCACTTTTTGATTAGCATAATCTAATCATGGATTTTTGGAGCCATAACAGGGTAGGGAGCTAAACTCGGTTAGGGACTAAATAAGAAAAAGGAAATGAGTTATTAAGTTAATATCTATTTAAATCCACAAGGACATAGCTATATAACATAGGGAAATATAATGATGACAATTTCATATATTTATATATATACATGCATGTAGTTGTGTGTGTATTATTTGAATCATATTAAGTCATATTAAAAAAAGCAAAAGAAAAACTTTACCATGAGGAAATTTTACTTTATTTTGCACAAAGAGATCATCAGTTCTCTATCTCTGAAATTGGATAATATTTTTCATCATGAAATGTTTTAAATGGTCTTGGATCATTTTATTAAACAGAATTTTTTACATTTGATCCTCATTAGATTATTGCTCTTCCTATACACAATCATATTCTGATTCTTCTCATTTCACTTAGCATCAGTTCATAACGGTTTTACCTTGGTTACTGTTGTTATTATGTATGGTTTTCCTGAAATCATCCCTCTCATTCTTTGTGATAGTAAAGTAATACTATATCAAAATCATAGGCCAAATCTTGTTTTGTTATTCCCCAAATGATGATTACTCACTCAGTTTACAATGCTTGAACCACAAAAAAGCTGTTATAAGTATTTTTCTATATATAAAGCCATCTCTTTTTATCTCTTTGGGATACAGAACTAGTACTGATATTACTAGGTTAAAAGATATGCATCTTTTTAGAGCCATTTGAGTCTAATTCTAAATTATTCTCCATTAGGAGATGAATGAACTATTTCATAACTCAACAAACAGATCATTAGTGTATCACTTTTCTCATACCCTCTCCAGCATCTGTTATTTCTGTGAAGTGGTAGCTCAGAGTTATTTTAAATTGTAATTCTTAATTCATTAGTGTTTTAGAACTTTTTATATGACTACGAATTGATTTTATTCCTTCTTCTGAAAACTGCCTGTTTATATCTTTTAACTATTTATGATTTGGAGAATGATTTTATTTTTATAAATTTGACTGATTAATTGATTGTCTATGGTATCTTTAAGTAAAATGTAGTTTTCCTGATTATTTCTTTAAGTATATTTTTACATGGCTTTTTCTGAGATCATGAATACTACCATTGCCTTTTTTACTTCTGTTGAACTATAATATAATTTTACTTCAATTTTTATTTTAACTGTTAAACTCAAGAAGTTTGATATTTGGTTAACTTTTTTCATTTAAAATAATTCTGTTATTTATTTTTGGGGGGATCAAATAAAACTCTTTTCATTTCTTTCTGTTGCTCTTAGATTACATGAAGACAATATGCCCCATTTCCCTCAATTTCTGACAACCAACAGGTTCTATTTGTATTTGGAGGTTTACTCAGCTTAATAATACCATACATTGAATGCTAGTCTTGAGTCAGGAAGATTCATCTTCCTAATTTCAAATCTGGCCTCAGACCCTGAGCAGATCACTAACCCTGTTGGTCTCAATTTTATCACCTGTAAAATGAACTAAGTAAGGAAATGACAAATAACTTTAAGCAACTTTGTGAAGAAAATCACAAATTCAGTAATCCAAATTTGGGCATGACTGAAATGACTGAACAACAGCAACACAATTTCAGCATACCATTTGGAAGTTTCTACTATTTACTCTCCACATGTTTGTCGCAGAATATGGTAGACCTCGTTGCCAGTCATCTCCTCCTGTAATGTACTGGCATTCAGAGGACAGAGTAGAAAGGGAAAAGAGAATTTGCCAGTCCCACCCACAATAGAACTGAATGTGACTTAATTGGTCTCTAGTTTGTAATCCATTCTGCTATCCATTTCCATTTTATGTGTAAGCTAATCCAACTAGCAAGTCACAGTTGTCATTACTCTATATTTCCCTCCATTCTATTTCCTTCTATTTATCCTTCTTTTTTTCTCTTTTTTATATTGTCCCTTTTCAAATGACTTCCTTGCTGTTTGCCATTGATTCCTTGAATTTGTTCTTACTTTTGCCATCTACTCAAATCTCTTATCCTTTTTCCTTCCTATTTTTTGAGTCAGATAGATTTTAGTACCCAACTGAGTGTGTACATGTATGTGGGTGTCTATATATATATATATATATATAAATTGTTATTCCACTCTGAGCCAATTTTGATAAGAGTGAGGTGCAAGCATTTGAAGCTCCATTTCCCCATCTACCTTAAAAATCTCTTCCTTTCATGACCCTTTTATGTAAGGAGAAAGCTTTCCCATTCTACCTTTCCTTTCTTCCTTTGTCCAGGCATCCCTCTTGAATACTTTCTTTTTTGGGGGGTTGTGGTTGCAAGGCAAACGGGGTTAAGTGGCTTGCCCGAGGCCACACAGCAAGGTAATTGCTAAGTGTCTGAGACCGGATTTGAACCCAGGTACTCCTGACTCCAGGGCTGGTGCTTTATCCACTACGCCACCTAGACACCCCTAAATACTTTCATTTTTTTTGGAGATTATCCCAATATAATTGACTCATCCTAATACCCTCTATATAAATTTCTTCTAACTACCCTAATAACTGCAAAGCATTTAAGTGGCATGATCCTTGGAAAGGTGTGGTCACTGTTTACCTCTTGCACTCTAATCATTATTCAGGAAGAGTCTCAACTCTTGTAGGTACAAGAAGTTAGCATTTCTCTTTCCTCTGGAACCAAAACCTGGTTTAATGTAGACAAGAGCTCCTGCTTCCCAGTGTCTTAGAATTGAGACCAGTGTCTCTATTTACTTGTGAGTGACCGCAGCATACTTGTCCAACTTGGAAGTACAACCCGAAACTGCTTCTGAGCAATAGAGTTGCAAGCCAGAATCAGCTATACCCAGTGCCAGAAAAAGGTTTGCATTATCTCTTTTTGACCAGTTGTTCAACCCTTTCTCTAGACTGAGAGCTAGCTGCCAAGGCTGGTTCTACTGCTGTTTCCAGAGCTTCCAAGGCTGGTCACAACTGTAATCCCTTAGTAAATGTGCTCTGGACATGTCTCCTCTTTTCTGTCTGTCCAAGTTGCCTTAGGCTAGGAAAAAATATCTCAACCCAACCTTTTATTAAGTCTGCTGTTCAAAAATTTGATTTGAGATTTTTCTTAAGTTATCTAGAGGGGAATATTGAGAAGGTGCAGCTTGGTTGCTTGTGCTTCAACTATGTAGAAAACTTTAGAACCAAATAGTTTGGCAGAAGCTAGTTATAGACTAAAATCATACATTTTATTACAAAATAAGGTCAAAATGAGTCAATAATTTAGATATAAAGGGTACTATAGGAAGTATATTAGAGGAACATGGAAAAAATTACCAGTCAGATCTGTGAATAAAGAAAGAGTCGACTACCAAACTAGGGATAGAGAGTATCATGGAGAATAAAAGGAATAATTTTAATTACTTTAATTTTTTTAAAGTTTTGTACAAACAGAATCAATAACTTGGGAAACAAAATTTTGATATTTTCTTAAATAAAGGCTCATTCCTCAAATATATATTGATGGAGATAAATAAGCAGTTTTCATGAAAAGAAATTAAAGCAGTCAATAGTTATATAAAAAGCTTTAAATCAGTATTAATTAGAGAATTCAAATTAATGCAATTCTGAGGTACCAACTTATGCCAACGATATTGTTTAACATAACAGAAAAGAAAAAGGTGAAATGCTGGAGGGGATATGGAAAAACAGGAACACTGATGCACAAAGATTTTCATCTAACCATTCTGAAAAACAATTTGCAGCTATAGCCAAAGGGATATAAAACTGGGCAGACTCAACAATCTTCTTATTATTATATAATCATTAATTCTATATTTCAAATATATCAAAGAAAGGAAAAAGTGATCTATTTGTCCAAAAATATAATATCTCTTTCTGTGGTGGCAAAGAATTGAAAATTAATTGCCTGTCATTCAGTAGAGGAATGCAGCTAGTTTTTGTTTTTGAATAATATTGAGTTTTAAAAATGATAAGCAGGTTAATATTAGAAAATCCTGGGAAGAATTAATATGAACTCATACAAAGGAAACTGAAAATAACCAGGACATCACTGTACACAACAAAAGCAATATTGTAAGGATGATCAACTCTGAAAGATTAAGCTACTCTAATGAGGACAATGATCTAAGACATTAAAATATTACCCACCTCCAGAGTATAGATTGAAGCATCATTTTTTTTGCTTTATTAGTCTTGCTTATGCTTTGTAATTTGATTTATATGGGAAAGTTCCCATGAATTTTTTTCCATGAAATCCTTTGAAAAATTAATACTATATTTTCTTCTCAATGGTTGGGATGTATATGGGAGGGAAAGAATGAGAAATTAAAATTTTAAAATTTTGTCTTAAAAATATATGTATGCTTATGAAATATTAATGAAGTAAATGAAATATAATCATATAAAATAAATTACAATAAATAAAATTTTCAAACATTTTAATAATACCTGATGAAAAGATGAAATAATTATAGAATCTTTGAAATGAAAGCATAAGGAGTGGCTAGGTGGCACAGTGGATAGAGTACTGGCCCTGGAGTCAGGATTCCCTGAGTTCAAATCCAGCCTTAGACACTTAATAATTGCCTAGCTGTGTGGCCTTGGGCAAGCCACTTAACCTAATTTGCCTTGCCTAAAAAAAAAGAAAGCATAAAAGACAAAGAAACCTAAAAATATAAATAAATTTGAGGACAGGAAAGGGAAAAAAAATTGCTCACAGTTTAACAATGGAAAAATGATTGACTGTACAAGCAGAATCTTACTATCATCCTTAGTTCACAGTAGGATTAAAAAAGAAAAATAGATAGAGGGCTTTGGGGAGGAATTTGTTCCAACTTTTTTCAGTTTGTTTTTATTCTTTTTAATTATTTCCATATTTGTAAATGAATTTTGCCCCATTTCAGTATAAGATATTTTAGGGAAAGGACTCTTTTATTCCATTTGCATGCAATCACTTAGCACATTAACAAGGACAAAGTAATTACTTGCCAAATGATTACTGATATGTTTAGAGATAAGAAAGTTGAGGAAAACAGGAATATTTTAGGGGATATATGAGTAAGAAGGGTGAAGAACCTACACAAATATACATTTAATAGTTACATATATTTACACATACATACAATATTATTGTGTATATATGTGGATATGTAGATATACACACTCATCCAGATATATGTATGGAAATGTACATGGATGACAAGGGAAAAGGAAAGTATGCCAATACAAAGAGGGTCAAGGGAATAACAAGTTATGAACTTCATTATTATCTAAACATAGGAAAGAAAGATTAACTATATCCATTTTGGTGCATAATTTTAAATTAAAATTTCAATTTCAATTTTAATTTGAAATATTTTAAAATAATAAATAATTTAAATTAGGATTTTGTGTAGAATAAATTTTACAAGAATAGAAAAATGTCAATAAGATATTTGCTGTTTCATGTGCTTTTTTAAAAATTATACTGTTAAGAAAATGCTTATTTTATTTCATCAGTTGAAAATAAAATGAATGGGTTTTTTAGTTTTTTGTTTTTTAGGTTTTTGCAAGGCAATGAGATTAAGTGGCTTGCCCAAGGCTCCATGGCTAGGTAATTATTAAGTGTCTGTGGTCGCATTTTAACTTAGTTACTCCTGACTCCAGGGCTGGTGCTCTATCCACTGCGCATCTAGCCACCCCGAATGATTTTTTAAAAAGAAATTAAACTTATGGAAATAGGCATAGTGAAGGAGAATGGTGGATAGGATCAAAAAAGGAATCACGATAAATAAGACAAATTTTGATTTTGTATGGTATATTAAAAAGGGGAGGAAGCATAAAAAAAGAACTTGGAAGTTTTTCTAAGTGAAAAGAGGAAAACAAAGAATTTGAGGAAATCAGTTTGATTAGAGTACTAATATTTGTTACATATATTTTCATTCTTTCATCTATTTTTAAGAGAGGATAGAGGGCAAAGAGAGGAAAAATCAAGAAATATGATGGAGAGAAAATGCAATTAAGATTCATAAATATGACAAACTTGCACTAAAATGGAGAGAGGATAGAAGAATAGATCAGTAGTGGATAATATATTGAAACAATGCTTCAAGTGGAATTAAAATAATTATTTTTCCACAGAATTTTATTACACATAAATAATTTTTAAATAAAATATGAGAATAAAAACAGAATAGTTAAAAGAGATACATAAGGAGAACACAGTTTTCTTTAATTCATTAGTGATGATAAAGTGATAATATATCTTATAACTTAATAATTATAAAACAATCAGCAAGTCATCTCATTTGGAAAGTTAATGTTTTTCCTTCAGACATAGAAAAATCTAACAATATTTAAATAAGTTATAAGGAACTGAATATAATAATTCTCTATAAATAACTTTTAGTAAACTGAAAAAGGCCCACACACTTGTCAGTTGTATATGACAATTTACAATAATTAAAAATAATGATGATTTTAATAATGATAAGCAACAATGATACCAAAAGTAGTTTGTGAGGAGAGACAATTATCAAAGCAAAGCAGGGGGAAAAAAGATAGAATTAAACCTTTTATGAAAATGATCTATATTTTAATATATAAGACATTAGAGAAAGAATTCAAATGAAAAGATTTTAATGATAAAAAGCTCATGTCAAAAAAAGAAACATCAGAAACAATTGATAATGTAATCAATGAAAATTACAAAAATAAGATTCTTACCAAAACTTTGGGAAAACATTCATGGAGTATTTAAGGTTTATTTTCTTTCTCAATACTTTTAACAAAACAAAGGGCAAATCAATAAATTCAGCAATAGTTTCAATTGATGAATGAAGAAATATTGATCCTTTCCTCAGTCCTGCCTGATTGATTCAAATAAGATATGTTCTTCTCTAACAAAGTTAATTTTAAATTTTGAGCATCAGTTAATGTGTAATATAGTGCTTGGCACAGTTAGTTTTTAGTAAATCCTGGTTCTTTCCACACTTATAAATGCAATGGGTAGAAAAGAGAGAAAAGAGAAGGGGAATTATCTTAAAAATTATAATTTGTATTCTAGCATATTCCTATGTAAGACTGACAATATTGTTATATTGGAGACCTTCACCATCACCCTCCTTTGTAATGGAGTGAATCAAGAAACACATGAGGTTGCTAAGTTGTGTTGACATCATGCAGTCGCCAAACACATTTTTTCGACAACCACTATTCAATACAATGATATTCTATTGATAACTCCTCATTTTCTGAGGAAAATACTCCACCAGTGCCACAAACCTAACCTATGCCAAATGTGCTGGGTATTCTTTCATTAGCTTTCATCCTATCCATATTAAAAATAATTTCAATACAAGTATTTTCATAGTATTTTAACACCATTATTTCCAAACAAGAAAAAAAAATATTAAATAAGCACCGTTAAGAAAAGCAACAACTTGATCTTAAAATCTCAGGATAAAGTTTTATTTTGAATTAAAATTGGGACACATTTAAAAACAGTAAATCATGGTGAGACAGCTATTTAGGTGCTATTGTTCTGTCTCAAAATGTACGCCAGCTGTTCAGGGAACCATTATACCTCCTCCACCTGGTAAGCAACAGAGAATTAGAGTTTTACAGCAGGACATTGTCTAACATCTGGAAGGCTGTACAACTGATTATCAGTCCAAACCTTGTGCAACAAAACATAGAATCTGAGAAAGACCTTTAGTCTTCTACAAATTGTCATTAAGTTTTATACATTAAACAATCAACATTAAGTCATGTTATCTTCCCTGAAATATATTTGATGTTTATGAAATAATGAAGAGGAGCTGGATAGAAACACTGAGGAGGTTTTCATTCATTCGTTAATAATTCTATTTGATAATGCTTTAGGGATTATAAAAACTCTATTCAACGAACAATTAAACATAATTAAGAACACCTTCCTATAACAAAAAACAAATAACAATAGCACAAAGAGGACTGGACTTGAAGTCAGGAGACCTGGGATGAGACATTGCTGCTGACTCTAACCAAGTGTGAAGCAGTTGTGACCAAGGACAAAAAAGTTATAAATTTCTGAGTCTGATTATTCAACCTTAAGATGGGATTGAATACCTTTGTTGATACTGTTTCCTCATCCTTTGAAATGTGAATGATTGCTGTGAAGTAAATGCTTTGTAACCCTTAAAATTCTTTATAAATCATCATCACAAATTTTATGAAATCCCTACTATGTATGAGTTATTATAGTAAGAACTTGTCAAAAGAAAGGCAAAAAGTTCCTGCTATAAGGAACTGATCTATTGGAAAATGTAAAAGGAACATGATCTAATGGAAGAGGTAATACACAAGATTTATACTGCAATACATTCGCAGTGAATTTTAAATAATCACAGACAATAGGTCTTAAGATTGTTATTAAATATATTTGTAGAAAATTGGCCAGTTTACAAAGAATTCCCCCCCATTCATTAAACTTTCATGCTTCCTGCATAGTAAATAAGGCAAATATTGATTAAATGTTGCAGATGCTAAAAATGAGGCTCAAAACATCGAGTAATTTTTAAGGTAAATTTTAAGGTAAATGAAACCCAATATAGTAATCTGCATACAAGGTCCAATACATAGAAACTGAGCTGAAACTTGAGAGATAAATTGAATTCCTCAAAGTCACGTGATTAGTTTTTGAACTTGCATCACAACAGATGACTCCTGACCCAAGATTCTTGTCTCACTACCCAAGGCTACTTTTTTTTTTTGCATGGCTTTCTAAAATTAGATATTTTGTTGTCCATCATGCATAGTTCTTACAGTTCATTCATTGCAAGAAAGATCATTAGATGGATAGACAACGGTGCCCAGGAAGTTCACTGTGGTTATACAATAAAATATGGATGAATCTATTATTCCACAAATGACCGTAAAAGGCAGTGCACTCAAATACAAATTAGAGATAATTCATGTTCATCCCATCATGAATATTCTGGTAGATTAGAGTTTTCCTGTGAGGACATTGATGGGTAGGAGAAAAGATAGCTGTGAAGGGGGAGGAAAATATTGAAGGCTTCAATCATGTCGTCAATGTATAATCAGTTTGCCTGGCAGGAATTAGAGAACAGAACTTAAAACTAAATACCTTACCATGTCTTCCTTGTTGATGTGATACTGGCCTTTTTGCTGTTTCACTAAGATTTTCCTTGGCTCTGGGTATTTTCTCTGACTATCTCCTGGGTCTGCAATGCTCTCCTTTCTCATATCTGTATCAATGTTTCCTTGCACTCTCTGAAGTCCAAGGAAAAAGATCATCTTCTGCATGAAACTTTCCCAAACTTTTATGACTTCACTGTCTTTTCTCTGTTTAATATTTTATTTTCATCCTTTATGTAACTTGTACAACCTATATATAGCTTATTTATACTTCTTGAAGTGAGGGACTATCTTTGGCTTTTCTTTGTATTACCAGTACTTAGCATATATCACATATATAGTATATATGCTTAATGACTGATTGTTACATAAAATTCAAAGATCATGGACTCTCAACTTGAATGAAAAGAACCCATTTAAAAATTAACTTTAAAAAGGAAGGTCATTTAAATATATGCACAAACAATGAAGTTGTGAACTAATCCAACATTTCTGGAGGGCAATTTGGAATTATGCCCAAAGGGTAATAAAACTGTGCCTTGCCCTTTGATCCAGTGATACCATTACTGGTCTGTATAAAAAAAAATACAAAAAAATGGTAAAAAAAAAAACCCACATGTACAAAAAATATTTAAAGAGTATTTTCATAGTTGTAAAGATTTGGAAATTGAAGTGATGCACATCAATTGGGGAATGGCTATACAAATTGTTATATATGAATGTGATGGAGTACTAATGGTCTATAAGAAATCATGAGGGACAGAAATTTAGAAAAACCTAGAAAGACTTGCATAGTTGATGCTGAGTGAAATGAGCAGAACTAGAAGTACATTATGCATGTTAACAACAACACTGGGTGTGACCAGCTATTATGTACACCAGTACGATAATCAAACACAAATTTGTGGGACTTGTGATGGAAAATACCATTCCTATTAAGAGAAAGAACTGTGGAGTTTAAATGCAGTTTGCAATCTTCAATTTTTAAAAAAGTGTCTTAAGTGATATTTTTCTTTGCAATATTTTTCCCATTTGAATTTGATTCTTCTTTCAAAATGTGATTATTATGGATCTGTGTTTGGCATGGTTAAACATGTATAACATATTAGATTGATTTCCATCAAAGGGAAGGGGAGAGAAGAGGGGAAAGGAGAAATATATGCAACTCAAAACTGCAAAAAAAATGATTGTTGAAAACTACCATTGCATGTCATTGGAAAAATAAAGGAAAAAAAATACTAAAAATATGCCAGACCATTGATTTTTTTTTGTTCATTGCTTGAAGACTTTCAGTGAACAGGAACGCATTCTTCTACATGTATTCCATTTCTCTTCTGGACAAATTTAATCATGAGTTGATCTGCAACCTTTCTCTTTTAGTTCTAACTTTGGGGCCATTAAAACAAAGTAAGCTTTCATTTCTAAATAAAAATCTTCAAATATGTGAAGACATTATATGTCCCTAAGATTTCACTTGTTTAGCCTAAACATCTGCTGTTTCTTCAAGACAATATACTTCTAATAAGGCCCTCTTTGTCTGATGCCTAACTGACTTTTCTTACTACTGGTGACTCACTATCCTAGTTGGCCTCCTGTCTATATTTCTTGAATTAACTTAGTTAATTACATGTTATCTCTATAATTAAATATATATTCCTAGGGGGAGTAGGGACTATTTTTTGTGGTTCTTTTTATCCATCATACTTTGAAATGTGCCTGGAACATAGAGAATAATAATTTTTAAACTCATTAAATGACTAATTTTTTAAACACACTAAATGAGCTTCTCTCTTCTAAATTGTCATATACTCCAGTTTGCAAATGACTTCCCAAAGCATGGTGCAATGAACTGAACATAATATTCTAGATACTGCATATTAGATTGTAAAAAGTTTATTTTGTGGGAAACAATTGAATGTAGAAACAATTTTGTTTTAAAAGAGCATTCCTTTATAAAATATTTATTGTTTTTATCTAGTTTAAGAGCCCACTTCAGACTCTATCTTTTTCCCTAAAAGCACATTCATATGAACCCATCTGACTGAAAAGACTGCCTTCTGAGATACAGAATTTCTTATACTAATATAATTATAAGCAAATCAAATGATATTAATTTGTTTCTAATTCTCAATAGTAAATTCCATTGATTTACCTAAACTGAATAAGTATGTATATATAAAAATATACATATATATATATATTTGTCTGTGAATATATATGTGTGTATGTATATTTAAATATGCACATACACACAAACAAACCACACACACACACACACACACACACACATACACACACACACACACACACACACACACACACACACACACACACATAAAATCAGTGCTCCAATCCCTCATGGTGATCCTTTTGTATTAGCATGTTTAGTGGAATGTACTCAATTTTGCACCAAATTTTACTGCTGTTACAGAAATAAAAACTCATGATCTCTCTTGCTTGGCCCAGTGTCTATGGGAATTCTACACACATATACTTAAAGAGAGGCATTACTTACAAGAAATAGAGATATCTCTCAGTAATAGTTTCCAAGGAAAGTTGAAAGTGATCATTCATAAGTATCAGAAATAAGAAATCCCTGATAATATTTTTATAATGCCACCTTATTGCTTTAGGTTACAACAATGCATTGATAGTACATTGACAAAGATCATAACTGTGGTTCCTTCACTTTAAATGTCTTCCTTAGTGAAATATTGAGTTGTTATTTTGACCAAAGAATTATTCAAGCAGTAAAGAGTCCCTCCTAGAAATAAGTGTATAATAAGTGGTAATTCCCCTAGAGTATGATGAGATTTTGAAATGAAATTTCGTCATCCATTACAAAATATTAACAAGGCTATTTTGAAGGGAATATCATGGAATACACTACCCCATAAAAGTTAAATAGCAAATTCAATGATGATTTAAACTAATGCTTTCTCTAAGCAAATCTATTTATTCACTGAAATAAAAGAATATAGACTATTTTCTCTGAGACAAGCAGGACAACATATTATTTGTGGCCTAACAAGTGTAGAAGACATTGGATAAAACGCTTAGGAAAGCTCATTTGGAAACCAACAAAGGCCATTAATATTCCAAAATTTCTTGCTGAAGAAGATCTTGGCAAGAGATTAGGGGAAATATCAGTGAATCACATATATTCCCAAAGTATATGGTAATTAATGTATGCTAACAGCTCATTGATTATTTATTCAGCTGTTAACAGCCTTGCATATTTATTCAGTGGCAAAGACATTGTATCCACCAACATAACAGTTGCAAAGTCTGCTATAGTTGTTCTATTCTCGGATTTTCTCCATGAATTTTTTTGAGGTCTCTTTAAGTTGTGGTATATAGAAAATGAACATAAAATCTATTATATTTATTCTACTAATCATACATTCTAAAGGGAACCTGAAAATTACCAAGTGACTTCTGAGCATGCTCAGATAAGTTTAAGTAGGGCATCAGGAAAAGAACTATTACCCACTTTATCTGGTTGGTGGACACAAAATGCAGTGTGGTCCTGCCCTGGCTTTGTTATTTATTTCCTTATATTTTTCCATATCAATTTTCATGATCTGAACAGTCAGGATTCCTCATTCTATGTGTGGCATTTTATAAGTACTTGTCTTGTTTCAGTGAAAAAAAATCATTGCACTTAATATCATTCTTGTGTATAGCTTGATTTTATAGTTTGATTCCCTAAACTTGACCCTGAACTATGAATATCATATCAATTATGCCATTGCTTACTTTTTAATACTTAAATATTCCAAAAGTTTTATGCTTACATTGATTTGGATATACTTCTCCAAAGTGCAAATCAAAACAAATCCATACATTGTCAACATGTAAATTTAATTTTCATCCAAGAGATAATGTTTGTAGAGTACTTGGAATTCTACTTGACACATAATGGGGACTTAAATGTTTGTTCTCTTCCTTTTTTCTTTATGCAAACAGAATTATAAACACACTATAAGATGGGGAATATGTGACTTTATATCAAATGGAATATATTGAGAGTAATAGCATCCACCAAGGTAAGAACAGTTGAATTTATTACCCTCTCAGCAACAATAAATGCCTAAAATAGAAAACTATTGGGTGCTGTACATTCTCTTAGAGGCACCACAGGCTAAACATAATCTACTACTAACTTCACACTTTCCCATCATACTCTGTGATCCAGTGACACTGATCTCCTTCTGGAAACTTGAACTAGAAATTCCATCTCCTATTTTCAGATCAACACTAACTGGTCTTCATTTCCTGAATTTTCTCCATCGTTTTTTCCATCACCTGTCCTCCATCCTTTTAAGTTGCAGTTAATTGCCATCTTTTATAAGAAGACTTTCCCAAATCCCTCTAGTACTGACTTCTTCCTCCTATTGATCATCTGCAATTTGTTATCATATTGTCTTTCTCAATATATTGTGAGATCCTTTAGACCAAGCAATGCTCTCTCTCTGGGTGTGTATAGAGCTCCCTTCTTTGTTTGCCCAATTCTTAGCAAATAGTAAACCCTTATTATTCTTCTCATAACCTCACACAACAAGTGCCAGTTGCCATTACTTTGGGGTCTATTTCTAGGAAGGAATATTGTTTAGGATCTGCTCCCATAATTTTATTTCTTTTAAAAATTTGATTTTAGGTTATATTTCATACTATTTCTCTATTTCTCCATATTTGTCCATATGAAGTCTGCTCTACAGTGTAAACATTTCTAGTTATCTCTCTGCAATCATAATCCCCCAAAATAAGATGCCAACAAAGCTATTTGATCATCAATGACAGGAAATCAACTACTTACTGATATATATGTATATATGTATATATATATATATATATACATACATACACACATACATACATATACCACTTCTAGATGCAAAAGCTTTCAGTGACTATTGAAAATGAAGCAAAGCATGTTTTCCTTGAGACATTTAATTTCATTAACAACTTTGACATACCTTTCTGATCTTATTTCATATCATTTTTTCTTTGTATACATCAAGAAACTTATATTATTTTACCTCCCTGTTTTTGCTGTGCCTAATATCCTCTTTGTGACATTTTTATGCATTATTCCAAGTCTTCAATTGATTTTTTCCTGTTATCTTTTAAAGCTGTTATTTTCCCTTCAATGCTCAAGAGCCAACTATTACATGAAACCTTTCTTGATATTCCCAGAAGAAAAGTAATATCTTCTTTAAAATGTTCATAGCGTTTTTCTTGGCCTTCTCCTTTATACCTCTATAACTCTTATGATTAATTTTTAACATACTTTCTCCCCTGTCAGATTGTAAGTGCCTCCCTAGGAGATTTGAATCATATCTACCTTTGTATCCTTAGCTCTTAGTACTATAACTTTCAAATAGAATGCATTAAATAAATGATAAATTTATTTGAATTGAAATCATTAATCCATCAATATTGAGTCGAAAGCTGTCTTCTTCTGCTAGTGCTTGTTTCCAGTTCTGTCTTCTGAGGCCAAGCAGAAGTCTAAGCCTTTTTTAATAAATAAGTTCCATAAATTCTTTAAATGTTTGAAGACTTTGATCATATTTCCTCTAAATCTTATTTCACATTATAATTTATTTAGTTGTATTATTTGTAGAAGAAAATGTGTTTGAATGGTCAAAGTTAATGTTTTAAGCATTTCCTATAAATTCCTGCAAGATATTAGAATTCTTAAAAAATAGTACCTGCCCTATTACAATGGTAAATTACAAGTTCATCCTTTCCCTATTGCAAATTACCTTTGCTCTTGGGAGGAAATGCTAGAGCAGGTTAAAAGAAATGAAAGATGAAATGAGAAAATGTGAGAAGATGTATGGAAAGGTTATGCCCTTGATTTAAGAAAACAGAACAGCTGACTTCCATGCAGTCTTTGCTATAATTTCTACTTAAGTAACCTAGTGGGAGTTTTCTGAATGAAGTGTATCACTAAAACCCTATGTTTAAATCACTACAGAAAGGATTTTGTAAGGGATACTTTAGGTAATGCTGACAATTTAAGCTTGCTCACAGGAAAAACCTGCCTCCAAATATGACTGAAAGGGTATTCACAAAATGAGTAATATATAGGTAGAGTATATCATGCCAAGATTGTTTTCTCATTGAAATGTTTTCCCCCTCTTTATTGGACATTTTTTACATTATCTCTTAAGGGCCAAAAAAAATCTTAAAGTATTTTGTATGAAAATTCCATTTACCATTATTTTGTTATGAAGGATTTATATACTTTAGGTTTGGTATAGAATAGGTGGATTCTGAGATTGTTCACAATTCTAAGATTCCATAAAATCTTAGAGGTGAAATATAGCAGTAAAAAGGGGTATTGAGTTTAGATTCAGAAGATTTGAGAGGGAGACTTGTTTCATGGAATATTTTTATTTCTGTGGTCCTGAGAATGTTAAAATTTTTTATATTCCTCTTTTTCTTCATCTGTAAAATGAGGATAACAATAACACTTATGTATTTATAGGGCTCTTAACAAATAGAATCACTTTATTGTGATGAAAGGAAAAAATCATTACACACATATTGGTACACACATGTATATATACGTGTGTGTATTCCTATGAATATATATGCATTGTCACTTATTTCTATTATGCATGCATGCATTAATTCATTTACATATGTATATATATGAATGTATGCTTGTATGTGTATGTAGTGGTCTTCTGTAGGAAATCATTTCATTCATATAGATGTCAAGTGTTCTCTGATAATTATTAGAAAGATATTATGAAATTTAAAAGAATACATAAATATGAATATATGTATGTATATTACATATATGTGAAGTGATCATGTTGCCAAAAAAAGTGACAAACTAATATCCTTTCTTTTTTCATTCCACTATTACAGAAACAAAGGGAGGTCACAAAGGAGAGACTGATCTCACAATCCTAAATGTTTTTAATGGATTGTTATGAAGATAAAATATCCTTGTGATCTGTTGGGTTTGAACTTCTCATAAATAGCAAAGTGGGTCCATAGACAGCAGACAGAAGACTTTATCTGTCACTATTTTATCAGGAAAAATATATTTTAGGGGTTTTTTTGCAAGGCAAACAGGGTTAAGTGGCTTGCCCATGGCCACGCAGCTGGGTAATTATTAAGTGTCTGAGACCAGATATGAACCCAGGTACTCCTGACTCCAGGGCCGGTGCTTTATCCACTATGCCACCTAGTTTCCCCTATCAGGAAATATTTTGAAAGAAATTATTGATCAGTAATATAGATTTTATGACCAAAGTCACAGGAAAGAGACAGAGAACTACTAAGGCAGAATATATACAATGTGAAAATATGGACACTATATTGAGTGATGTTTTATTATTATGGTGAATATTATGATGAACTAAGGGAATAGCACTTTGTAAATTAGTTGGGAATGTGTAGATTAAAATACATATTCTACTATATTCTATTCTATATTCTTCTGTAAGGAAATAAACAATATCCTAAATATAAAAACAAGATAATTTGAGGAGGAAACAGAAAGGGGAAGAAAGAAAAACTTCCTCTTCCCTCCAAGATACAACATCACAATTGAACTAAGGCTTAAATGCTATAAAGGATTTTAAAAGGTAATGGACAAGGGACAGCTAGGTGGCACAGTGGACAGAGCACCGGCCCTGGAGTCATAAGTACCTGAGTTCAAATCCCGCCTCAGACACTTAATAATGACCTAGCTGTGTGACCTTGGGCATGCTGCTTAACTTCATTGTCTTGCAAAAACCAAAAAAAAAAAAAGTAATGGACAAAATGGAGTGTTTTCAGAGCCATGGGAAAAAACCTATACATATGGAATATGAGTCTCACAGATGAGAAAGAATTCTGAATTGACTGGAATGAGTATTTGAAGAGCAGAACTATATAGTATGACATGAAAAAAGAATTGGAACTTGATGGTCATGGGATAGAAATTCATGTTTGGGAAATTTATATTTTATTGTAAGCTTATTTGGGAGTCAAAATAGAATTATAAGCAGGAATGATGAAATAGTCCAACTATCAAATTATTAAGAATATTTTAGCACCTCTGTGGAGAGCAGGGAAACAAATTAGGAGTATGATGACAGAGGTGATGTAGGTTGTGATTAGGTTAGTCTTCATGTGAGTAGAGAGTAAGTTAAGAGTGAAGAATTAGGGAGAAGGAAAAATCATGAATGACAACTCTCAAAATGAGAAAAAAACTGATTAGGAAATTCAGTTTGTCATAGGCTGGAGACTATCTATTTACTCTGTGTAGCTACTATCATTTTATATACATGAAAGTCAAAAGAGAGCCTTCATAGTTTTAAGAGAACATTTCACTCTCATTCCCATTTTTACATCTTTCAGTTGTTTCCCCTTTCAAGACCAAGCTCAGGAAACATTTTCTCCATGAAATGTCCTGACATCTTTCTAATACCTGTCCAGATGTATTGATATTTTTGTGCTCTGATATATCATAATACTTTCCCTTTTTCTTTCTTCTCATTCTCTTATATTATCTCTTCTAATTAGATGAATTTATATATCTATCTATATCTTTAACTATCTATCTCTCTATCTATCTATCTATCTATAAAACAAATCCTTCCCAAATTCATTAGGTGAAAGTTTATTAAGAAGAAGAATCAAAATGTATTTGGAGAACCAAGGCTGAAGTTTAGGCCATAAAAATCCTCATACATTCTTATTATCACAGTTGAATTACATCAGTGAATTCAGAGTCACTGAGAAGATTAAGTTTACTGTCATAATGACTTCATGCGTGACTTTATAAAAACAACTGCTCCTTTTAAAATAGTGTATGTCTATTTAAAATCAGATATTTAGGGCAATAAGTCAATGTAATAATATGGACAGCATTCTGAACCTGAAGACAAGTAGGGAAAGATTTTGATTATTGGCTCCGACACTTCTTCTCTGAGTGATTCTAGGCAAGTTACCTAGCCTCTCTGTTCAGGAACTTCTTCATCTTTAAAATTGAAATGGATTATCTTCATATTTTCTGCTTTGTAGTGGCCTTTGTGATTAAAGAGCTAGAAGTTATAGAAATGTGAGCTATTTTGATTATTAATATCTCTAATGTCTTTTCAAGCTATGATGGATGAGCATAGCTATGAGTGCATATGATGTTATAAGTGGACATTAATCCTATGAAATGATTTCAACTAGCAAAAAATACTATTTTGAGAATTTTAATTTGTCCTTGATCATTTGTAAACTATGGTGCTGAAAATGCACATAGCAATTGATTTGTTTTCCATTAAATTGAATGAAGTGAAAAGGTTCATACTCTTGTCAAGTAGTAGAAACACCCCTCCTCCCACACAGCAGAAACATCCACATTCACTGAGATAATTTCACAATTAATGAGACTCATTAAGAATAGCAGAATTTTTCAGGGTTATCTAATTTTTGAAAGACTCTCATGAAAACATCCCTTAGCAATGGACACATATTTTTTCTTTATTTGCTCTGATGCTTAGAAACATGAAATTCGAGGTGATTTTAATCATTAATTTTCCAGGTTACTTGCTGAATATTAATTTCTAGCATAGTGACTAGTGAGGGTAAAAATGCCACCAGACACTTGGCCTAATTAACTCCCACTTCTGTCGTTCACAACAACCTGATTTGATCTTGATAGTTCTCTACAAGAAAAAATAATGAGTAAGATATTTAAATTGTAAGATCCCTTCTTTTTCCAAGTTACCCATTAATGCCTCACTGTCTTTCAGTTCAAATTTTATATTTGAGTTTTTTACTGAAGTTATCATTTATTTAGTTTAGCATTTTAAAAAAATATTCCAAAATTTTTCCCTCTGACTCCTACCCCCCCTGAGAAGGCAGGCAATAAAATATCCATGATATATGCAAAATCATGCAAAATTATTTCCATTATATCCATGCCACAAAAAAACAAGAGATGAAAAGAAAGTGAGAAAATTATTCCTTTGTGTATATCTTTTACTAAACTCTTAATCCTCTCTTTTCATAATTTTCTTGGAATTCTCATTTTTTGCCTCAATTTTTAATCCTATCTTTTCTTTAATTCTACCAGGAATTCTTATTTGGTTTATGGGCAATTTATTATTTCTTCTTTCAGACTTTGTGGCTGCTTTCACATTGTCTTTTTTTTAGTTTGTGTATCATTCTGTCCTGCTATAATCATAATTGCTTTTTTTCGGTCAAGTTATTATTATATTTTGTTTGCTCATTTTCTAATCCTGTTTCTTTAATTTGCACTAACTTTGGACACTGCTTACTTGCGATTAATGAGGTCATTTATAAAACTTCAAACTTTTTTTAAAAAAATTTTTAAACTTCAAACTTTTAAAAGTTGCTGTTTTCAGAGTACTATGAGAAGCTAGTTCTTAAAGGACTTCACATTTTTTGAACTTCCAAAATGATGTGATCTGTCTAGAGGTGTGTTCACTGCTCTTTTGACCTGTGGTCTGGTCTTTAATCAAGAAAGGTCTCTGTTTCCATATGGTCACAAGTGCTGGCGCTCTTCAAGATTCTGTAGCTATTACCAGGACCCCTGCTCTCCTGTGGTCAAGTGTTAGAAGTCTTCTTTATCTTGGAGATGTGATACAGAACTGCTTATAGAAAATAAAGTTTTCAAAAATTATTGGATCTTGCACCTAGTACCAACAAAGAGTCCTCCAGGAAACTCTTTCTAAACAGTTCTCCAACACTCCTTGGGGGAAGCTCTGGTATAAGAGCTCCCAAAACTGCTGCACTTGTTATCATGGCTACTTCCAGAGGCTATCTTTGTTGCTGCCTCCATATGGCCTCTATGGGATGTCTACTGTCAACCACCTAAATCATCTTTGACTGGAAAATGCTTCATTTTGGCTCTACTACATCAGAATTCATTTGGAAGGATCAATTTAAAAAAGTTTTCAAGGTATTGTTGGAAAAGTTCAATTGGGTTGACACTTTTATTTCATCATCTTGGTTTCATTCTTCCTATTTGACTTCTTATCCTTAAAACAATCAACTTTATATTTCTCTGATATAGTCAAGTCTAGATCTGAATATGTCACTCTTGAATTGCAAACAACCTCAGAAGTATGTTTAAAGGTTAAGAAATAAAGTACAGTTCTTGATGGATATTTTCCAAGACTATATAACGTGCGACTTTAGTATCCATGCTGAGTCTCATTTCATCCTATTATTCTTCATGTATTCTCTGTTCCAAATTATATGAACTAGTCTCCTTTGTTGTCTTGCTCTCCCCTCTTCCATTTAAATAGGACATCTAAGCTGTTAAAGATGATCTTCATCTCATAGATGAGGAAAGTCATTAGATATAAATGACTTTTTCAATTTCCCATAGTAAAAATAAGCAAAATTAGAATTTATTATCTTGCCTTCTAGCTCCCAGTATCCAAAAATTTCCCAATAGGTTACGCTGTATTTGCTCACACAATTCTCCTTAGAATATACTTGAAATATTTTGTATTACTTTCTGTTAAAATTCTTCTATTTCTTTAAAACAAAGTCATCCTTTTTGTAATGGATAATCAGCGTCACAGAGTAACAAAAATTTGCCTTCAAGTGATGTCTCTGATACACATTGTCTTTGTGATCCTCAAAAAAACTGCTTATCTGTGGATTATAAATGGTGGAAAGATTGATTGTCTACTTTGGTGAATGAAAAATCTTTCTATGAGGTTTCTCTATACAAATAAAATTAAAAGTCTAAGTATCCTTCCTCTCCACCCATTTTAAGCTCAAAAATACTACTTATTTATATAGCCTTTTTAAATCTTTTCCTCCTCAAGCTCAGAGTCAATGGTTACAATATACTTTTTTCCAGATTTAGGGTAGGTTTGTCCACCTTGTCCAAGTCACATGTTCCTCTTCCTCTGTCTGGATATATGTAACAATTCTTAGTAACTTAAGGTTATATAGAATTGCCACATTTGCCAATATTGCCAAATTTTCTCACTGGTTGTCAGTATAAATATACATCAGGGACTGTCTTGGTATGATTTGACTGACCCTAATGTTTTCAGGCAAGATATTGAATTGCTTTTGCAAACTCAGAGTCAAGTTGGCAGCATTTCAGTTTTTTTGAGGATCACAAAGACAATGTGTATCAGAGACATCACTTGAAGGCAAATTTTTGTTACTCTGTGACGCTGATTATCCATTACAAATAGGATGACTTTGTTTTAAAGAAAAAGAAGAATTTTAACAGAAAGTAATACAAAATATTTCAAGTATATTCTAAGGAGAATTGTGTGAGCAAATACAGCATAACTTATTGGGAAATTTTTGGATACTGGGAGCTAGAAGGCAAGATAATAAATTCTAACTGCTTATTTTTACTATGGGAAACTGAAAAAAATTCATTTTTCTTATTAAAATTAGGTACCTGTGAAATTACATGTTTAAATTGTAATGTTAAGAAACACAATTATACAAGTCATTTTCATGTATATTAGAAGGATGTTTTTTTCCTAATCACTATATAAAAAATAAAACTGCAACCTTACCAAATAAGAAGATAGAAATTGTGCATTTCATTCATTTTGGTGAGAGAGAGAGAGAGAGAGAGAGAGAGAGAGAGAGAGAGAGAGAGAGTTGCCAAATGGAGAAAATTCCTTGGTAAAAATGATGCAGAGCTTCCTACCTTACAAATGTCCAATCAAACTTTTGGCCAATTTGCTACTATCATCTGGAAAATGTAGGACTGAATTTTTCTCTCAGGTTTTCCTTATTTCTGTCTGCATTGGAGAATCAAGATTTAAAAGCCAGTACAGAAAAAGGTCATTCTATTTAAGTCAGAGTAGCACCAATAAATTATGGATAATCAGTTCATAACAGTTAGAAAGGACCTCATTATAGAGATGAGGAAATAAATATCTAGAGATATTAAAAAGTTTCATATCTTCCCTTTGTTATTTCTTTTCTATCCTTTAGCTTCTCATACTTTTTCATTATCAACACATTCTCAGATGAAGCCATTACTTCATAATTCACTTAGAAATCTTAGAATTCCCATGTCTCTTTTTCTCCACATCTAAAAGTATTTGTGATGATCTCTCATTTTCTCTTTATTTACTCTATTCTCTGATGGAGAAAAAATGTTTCTCCATAACAAGGATTAAACCATCTACAAGCACTCTTGATTCTATCTCCTCACCTGACCTAGAGATTTATTCCAAAATAATCTTCTCAGAAATCTTCAATCTTTTCCTATCTAATTACTTATCAGTTGCATAAATGTTTCCATCTCTCACATTTTGGTTAGAAATTATCAATAGGTACTATCATTCTATAAATTGATAATCATTCTATGTGTTTTTTTGCTGTCTTTCAGAGTAAGGAAAAGCTCTCTCTATATATATATATATGTAACCATTGTCTCAACTTTCAAGTTCCCTAGATAATCTCTCTGCTATGAGTTTTTGTAAAGTAAAGATATAAAGGGGAGAAACTTGCATTTGTTTTATAGTTTCTATTATCAGCACAGTGTGTGGCATATATTGGGCATTTTAGAGATGATTGATGAATTTACTCATTGATTGTCTAGGTGTCATTTTGAAAATTATACAAAATAATCATGAACTTGACTTTTTAGTGTAAAGACTTCATAATCAATTTATAAGCTGTTGTTTTACTTTTCTTTTCCTTTGAAAGATACCTTCTCCCATCCCTGAAAAAGTCAATGGTTAGTTAATAATACAAATAAACATCTGATTATAAACATTCAGGCAGCATACTTATTGGGAGAAGCATTTTTGCCTATTAAAGTGGAATTTGTAGCCAATAATATTTGAGAGAAGAGAGTCTAAATATCACAACAATTTGACCAAAAGACAATATTAAATTGTGAGTCACTGATAGAAACAGGACTTCAGGTATTCAGATCTTCTGTCTTCCAACCTGGTGCTATCTCTAACATAAAAGGTAGATTCTTTGTCTCAAAGTTGTTAGATAGTACCTCAGTGTCTAACTAGTCAGATACGATGCATTCTCAATCAAAAATCATTTCTACAAACAGTAACATTACTCAAAAACAAGCAATGAACCACTTTACAATGTAGCTCATTAAATTTAATTTTGGATAGACTAATTTGAAAGCCTACCTTTCCCCATCTCCATTTTTACTTCAGACACATACCTTCCTTTCTGAAACTTCCACACATTGTTTCTCATCCTTTTTTATGACCCAGTCTCTCTTCCACCTATCAACCACTAAATACATGAAGGGCTATTTTTGACCTCTCTAAATAATCCCTTGACTTTGAAATATCCTCAGTTTCTTAAATGGATTTTAACATAACATTATTTCCAGTTCTTTTACAATTCTACATCTATATTTTCACATCTGTCATCAATGTGATGTCTTTGGTTTTCCTAAAATGTGATACAAGAACTGATCATTGAATTCCTTAGATAACTTTTCTAAGCAAGTTGGGAGAATAATTTTAGAAAAAGAAATCTTTTTGTTCTCACTCTTCTTATAAGAGCACTTACAGTAGTACCATGGATAGAGTGCTGAGTCTACAGTTAGGAACATATCTTGAGGTCAAAACTGGTCTCAGAAACTGGGAAAGTTACTTTATCTTTTTGTCTCAGTTTCATAATCTATAAAAAATGAACTGAACCGGAGAAGGAAATTGCAAACCATTCTAGTTTCTCTGCCCAAAAAACATTCCAAATGAGATCACAAAGAGTAAGACAGAATGGAAAATGACCAAACAACTGCAGCAAATAATTTCTTTTATCAGTATGAGTCTATCCTAAATCAAAATTTGAATTTTTATGAGAATCAAGGAATCATATGAAGCATTTTAAGATTTTTTTGCATTGTACAAAGAACTATATATTGAAGATTGAAAACAAGTCAAAAAGTCGAGAATGGGCAGTCTTATAAACTTACACTTTTAATTAGAGCAAAAACATCTCTCCTCTCTAAGCACAGCTTAGTTCTCTAAACTGCATTGTGAAAGTGGGTTAGGTAAGATGATCTCCAAAGTCCCTTTTAGTGCTACTAGATAATACATTTTTGAAAGATTCCTTTTGGGTCCCTTACAGTGTGTGTGGCATACAATTAGAATTCTATTGTAAACACTGGAATGAGGAGAAAGAGACAGAGAGATAAAAAGGTAGAATGATATTTCAATCTAATGGACAAAAAAGTAAATGAACAGGGGAAACAAAACAAAGAAAAAAGTGAAAAATGAATTTTTGAATAACCTGCTAAGAGGCAAAAGGGATCAAGTGATCCCATCTGGACAGGATGGTAGAAATATGTGAACAATCTAAGAGGTGGAAGGAGAAACTTTAAAGATGAGAAATGAAAATGCCACCAAAATTTGTTGGAAAAATGTCACCAAAATTTGGAAGAAAAACTGCTTCATGGAAGCAATTTAATGAAGTAGAATTAAAGGGCCAACTGTCTAGAGATGAATTATTAAAGGAGGCAGGAAGAATTCAGAGAAGGTATAAACGCTACCAAGCAATAACAGAATCTTCACCCAGATCTTTAGCTGAACAAAAGCAACTTTAGTAAATGTTTATTTTGAAACTTTAATATCTTATTCACTTCCAAATATATATGTGTTCAAATTTGTATTCATCTTTCTCTGTGTATGATTTCCATAGAATCATTTACAGAGTTCTTAAAAGTGCTGATTTTAGAACAAACTGAATGGAAAACTAAGTTTTTCCCATCAATGTTTTCTTTTGCATTTCCAGCACAGTAGTATAGATTAAATTATTTTTTTCCCTATGTAAGTCCTAAGTTAAAAAGGAGTTCTTAAAAATAATGGAGTCCTCCAGATAATTCTGTTTTTTGTAATGGATATTATGCTGATTATTTTTTTTAATTGCAACATTATAATTTTTTAAAAAATTAAAAGGAATAGAGAGCAATGCATAAAGAACAAGTGGATGATAATGATGTTCAATTAATTAGCCATTTTATCAAGCTATTTCAGTTGCTTTCTTATTTTCCTATAAGACTGTAAGTTACATGAGGGAGAAATAATTCTTTATTGAAATGTTTTTTTACTTTCAGAGTGATCCAAAAATTTTCTCTCACAGAAGGTAATAGAATATAAATTGAATTTAATTATATAATTTAATAGAATCACAAATTGTATCATATAATACCATGCATTATATATCATGCTACATTTTATTATTTTTATGGTGCTTTGTCAAATTATATTTTTGTTGGACTGTGTAATATTGTATTAGATATGACCAATGTAATAAATATATTATCAATAAAGAGAAAAGCAGATCATGTTGAAATCAGAAGGCTGGTGTAGTGTTCTTTGCCTCCCATTTAGAAAAAAACAAAATATTATGTTTTATTCTAGGCATTTCGTTTTTATGAAGTAGATTTATGAAGGATAAAATCTGATAACAAGGAAATGCAAGATTTTGTGTTTTTGTAATTTTTAAAAAAAATTTATTTAAGGCAATGGGCTTAAGTGACTTGCCCAAGGCCACACATCTAGGCAATAATAAAGTGTCTGAGGCTGGATTTGAACTCAGGTTCTTTTGTCTCCAGGGCCAGTGCTTTATCCACCTAGCTTTCCCCAATTTTATTTATTTAAGGCAATTGAGTTAAGTGACTTGCCCAAGGTCACATGGCTAGGTAATTATTAAGTGTCTGAGGTCAGATTTGAACTCTGATTCCAGGATCTTTGCTCTATCCACTGCATCACCTAGCTTCCCCCTCAATATTTCTTTTCGAAAAGAGAAGGATCAATGGAAACATGATAATTGTCTAAAATTGTCTGAAAACTTAGATGTGGAAGAGATTTTGTACTTAGCATAATTAATCTTAGAAATTAGAATATCAATGAAGGATCAAATTTGCAGGCAATAAAAGGTTTTTAATTCCATATAAGGGAGAAAATGATTTTCTAACAATTAAATCTTTTTCAGAAAGATAACAGGAACTCATTGCTACTAAAGTAATTTCAATAGGAGGATGGGTACGCCTCAGTTTTTAACAAATTAATACTTCTATTATGCATCATATTACATGAAATTGGATTTTCCTTTGAATACTCTGTATGATTATAGAAGCTATATAAATGATATAAATGTTAATTCAGATTCTATAAACATTTTCCTCAATTTTCATAGACATAATAGAGAATAATTCATGGTCCCTGTCATCAAGGATCTTATATAAATAATAATCTACTGAGGGGATTATTTACTATAAAGAACAAAACAACATAAGGTCAGTTATTAAATAGCAAAAAAAAAAGTTTTATACAGTTTTATACATTAATCCACTAGAATTAGGAAAAAACAGAAGTCATTTGATCCAAACATCTTATATCACAAATAAGGAAATCTTTCCCAGATCAGATTTCATATAAATCCTGTAAATAACTGATCAAGTAGCAAATGTCATAAATTAAATTTGATTCCATGTATTTCATATTCAAATATAAGACTGTATTTATTTCTAATTATAAGATTTGTTGATACGTTTTGATTTATTCTTGTCTTGAGCATGCTTTTCACTGCCCGAGATAAAATGGGATTGAAAAGAAACATCATATCTTTTACAGGGGTCACTGACATTGATCTCTGTGTGAATAAATGAATCACAAACATAGCATGTGATGTGTGACAGTGTCTTTTCTAATCACTGAAATTAATTCCCAAAATCAAATTGAAACTTGCCCTCAAAACACTTAAGTAGATAATTGAGTAGATAGAACACTATCAGGAAGAAACAAGTTAAAATGTTGCCATCAACAGAGTTAATATATTTAAAGGCCTTAAAAACTTTTAAACTATATAAAGTTTAATGATAATAATAGAAGCTGTTGTTGATCATGATGATTATCACATTCTAATAGGAGAAAGTTAGACATAAAGGATGGTATTCACTATTAAAAACGACTAATAAGATGAAGACAAGTGACACAAGAGATATAACTTTTCTAGGAGCCATGATTTTATTGATTAAATTACATTTTTAACATATCTTACTGTTATCACTACTGTCCTCTATGATCCTAATACAGAAGAGGTTGATCCCTGAAACCACCTTAAAATGTATGTCTCTTGACGTGATCTTAGATAAAATTTCTTAAAGTAGATGTCTATGACATTTTCATGGGAAGAGTTTAGGAAAGAGTTAATGGTCAGAATGGCTATTATCTTTGGACTGAAGGACCAAAGGATAAACTGATCATGGGAGACAGCAAAGAAAAAATTAATTAATGAATAAACATTGATTAAATGCCTACTATGTGCTAGGAACAATCCTAGGCATTGGGGGAATACAAAAGAGAAGCAAGATAATCTCTGACTTTAGAGGTCACAATTTAATGGGGGAGATAGTAAGCAAATATATACAAACAAACTTTATGGAAGATAAATGGGAAATAATTAATAGAGGAAAAGATCATTAGCTCCTATCCACAGATATAAAACAAAGTCTTCTTTAGAAATTAATTGAATTCTACAGTTATATGATATATTTATATATATATATTCCTTTAAAAATAAACAGCTGCTTATTTAAAAAATTAAATATACACATATACACTATACATCTATATAAATATTTATATCCATATACACAATATATATGCACATGTACTCATAAATATTATTATATTTGTATATGCAAGTATATATATTCATACAAACTGCATATATATACATAGTTGTATATATTAATGTATAGAAATAATGTATGTATACTTATTCACTTCATCCAGGATAGCTACTCACATTTTTATTTTTCAAAAGTTTGAGAAAATATTCAAATACTTTTCAGTATCTTGGAATTGAGGATATTAGATTGCAATTTCCTTTGTATTGTACTATACTGAATTGACTTGAATTTACTCAGAAACTAAATGATCATAAAACAAAAAAAATACAGATAGATCATAGTGAAATCAAAGAAGTTTATCTTTAATTTCTTCTCCCTTGCATGTTCCACAAATGAACTGTTTTGATTAATTCTCAGTCCTACATTTTAGAAAAATAAAGAAAAATTATCTAAATGAAGGAGAAAAGATCTTTATATCTCAAAGGTATTATTTAAAGAAGCTATGCCTATCCCACCAAAATCAGAGAGGATTCATTTAGAAAGTGACTATTTTCTTCAGATAAAAAAAAGGGTTAGTATCAATGGATTTAAAAAACCAAGGCATAGATAGCTCAGTTTGACAAATCTCAAAGTAACACAGCTGATAACTGGTAAAGTTAGAATGCAAATATTTTTTAAATACAAACTCAGTATTCTCTACTAATGTACATTTGAAGAGCCAGTAGTGACTATCTTTTAATATAAAGCTTTTAAAAATGACCTTGGGGCAGCTAGGTGGCGTAATGGATAAAGCACCAGCCTGGAGTCAGGAGTACCTGGGTTCAAATCTGGTCTCAGACACTTAATAATCACCTAGCTGTGTGGCCTTGGGCAAGCCACTTAACCCCGTTGCCTTGCAAAAACCTAAAAAAAAATTATCTTGTCTATAATAAAAATACCTGATATAGAATCAGAAATATATTTTGCTTCACAGTGCAGATTTTTAGCAAGGGATTGCTCTTTCAGTCTGCATTGTGGGTGTAGGAAGAGGAAAGTACTGATGGATTGCAAAAAAAGGGAAATAATAGTGTAATGAAAAAAACTATAAAAGAAATGTTGCCGCTATCCACAGCTTTTCCCCAATACTGTGCTTGATCTTTCTTGAATTTTTCTTTATTTCTTTTTCATCTATTCGTTCACTTACCAAAATTTTGGTCAACAAGCTCATGAGGACAATGAGAAAAATTGAAACAAAAACATAGAAAGTTGCCTGACCTCATGGACTCTCTGGCAACTTCCTATGAAAAGGTAATTATAATCATCCAATCTACAAATGAGCAGTATCCACATTGACGATAGTATGAAATCTCACTAAGTTCATTAAGAGCAAAGCCTTTCCTTTGTTAAAGCCTTCTTCTTAACATATTCCAAGAAGTTAAATGAAAAAAAAAGATCTATATCTATAAAGGACTCTAGATACTATCTGCAACTAACACTACATATTATAGATGAACAAAGTTTTAAAGAGTTTAAGTGAGTAATTTACTATAATATATATAGTAATCATGACAGGTAGCATTTTAAATTAGGTCTTCCTACTCATGATTTAGGTTCTTTTTTTGGTAATGTTCTTTCAACTGAACTATGATGTCTCCTAAGGTATTCTTTTATTATTCCCTTTTCACAACTAAGGAAATGGAGACTCAGAGAATTTAAGACAATGACCTACTGGTTCTCCCTCTGACTTCTACATTTTGCCAAAATGTCAAAAGATTTCATCTTACCCTAGAAATTTCCTCAGCAACTAAAAATTTCTTATACTCAACGATGCATCTATTCCTATAGGCAACCTGAAACATCATGCTAACATTCTGGCCTCATTGGTGATTTTCTCCCAAGATCTACAGTTTGAGAAGATCAACTGTTCATTTATAGATGTGGATTCCATTGAACTCCCCACTTTCCTTCACTTTTCAGTTCCCTCTTGTATTTTCATTAGTATATAGTCTTGTCTAATTTCCCATTTTGAGAGAAGGTTCAGTCTACCTAGGGCTTGGATATGTACTCATATTATTTAAGTCAATTAATGCTACATGGTAAGAAAATAAATACTTTTTGTTTTTTTCATGTCTTGCCCTTTCCAGTCATATTAGTTAAAAAGTCAAAACTAGTTAAGTGCCAGTTAACTTGACTTTCTTAAGGGTTTACTCTGTGTCAGATTTTGTGATAAGGGCTAAGGAAACAGAAAAAGCAAAATAAAAATAGTTCTTGCTCTCAAGGAGTTCCCAGACTAATGGGGGAAATAATATGCAAACACGTGTGTCCAAACAGGCTATATAAAGCATAAATTGGTGTTAACATCTGAGAAAAGACACTGAGATTTAAGATTATACAAAGCTTCTTGCAAGAGATGAGATGTGAAAGAAGTCAAGGAAACCAATAGGCAGAGATGAGGAATAATAGTCTCGTGAGGGAAAACTAGTGAAAAGACTCAGAGTTGGGAAATGGCAATTTGTATGTTAATAATAGGAATGCTATTATTCCTGAATCACAGAGATTATGTAAGGAAATAAAAAAGCAAGACGTTTAGAAAGGTAGGTCAGGTTATAGATGATTTAAAAAGTCAAACTGAAGATTTTATTCTTGATCCTGGTGACTATAAAAAAAAGTTGTTATTTATTAAGTAGAGAGTGATGTGGTCAAACCTATACTTTAGGAAAATCAATTTGAAAGGAAAAGAAAGGATGAATTGCACTGAGACATGAGGCAGGAAGAACCAGCATACTCTTCCATTAGTCCAGATATGATATAAGGAGGAGCTGCACCAGAGAACTTGTAATATCAGAAGAAAAAGGAAACATACATAGACAAGATATTATAGAAGTAGAAATGATAGGAACATAAAAAATGACTGCAGATGGGGGAGAGAGATAGAGATTGTGATGAAAACAGGTTGCAAATCTGAGTAACTGGGAGCATAGTAGTATTCTTGACAATAATAGACAAAGACAACTTTGGATTGGTTGATTTTAAGAGTCTGAAATGTCTAATTGTCAACTGAAGATGTGAGATTAGAGGTAAGGAGAGAGAGATTAGAGCTGAACAAGTTTACCTGGAATTCACCTGAGTGAAGATGATAATTAAAATACTGGGAGGTAATGATTTCAATGATAGATGAAAAAGAGAAGAAATCCCAGGACTGAATTATTTGGGGGGAATCTACATTTATTGGGCAAGATAGGAATGAAGAACCTAATACATGATAAACAGAAGGAGAAATCAAATTGGTAAAAGGAGAAATAAGAAAAACACAGTGTGACAAAAATCTAGAAAGAAGAAAGTATAAAAAGACAATAAAATCATAGATTGCACAGAGTTGCAATTTTTTTAGAGAAGCATACACAGTTGAGATTAGATGAAAATTTGCTGTAATGATGATACATATGTATATGGATACACACACACACACACATATATATATATGTATATATATATGTGTATATACATATATATATACATATATATGTATATGAACACTGGGTCAGGTGTTTTTCAAATATCTCATTTAAGTCTCACAATAACCTTAGAAAGGGTTTCTATTTTTCTGTATTTCTAGAAAAATAAAATTAAATGACTTGCCAATGATCACCTAGCTAGTGAGTATCTCAGTCCAGATATGAAATCAGGTTTTCCTATTCTAGTCCCAGTCGCATCTAACTACTTTGGAAACTAAAATAATACTGTAGTAATAATCCTGGAAACTGACTATGAAAGTAAAATATCACTCCTCAAAAATAATTACTCAGAAAATTGTAAAGCTGCTTGGTAAGAATCAAAGATTCTAGACCAAGATTTTATACCATGCCAAACTATTATCTCCTTATGTTACTCAAACTTAATTGAAATTTTATCTCTTTTAACAAAAATTGAACTTCAGTGAATTTTCAGTACTTCAATGAATTTATTCACTTGAATAAAATTTTTATTAGGTTATCCAATGGCCTCACCATATACCTGTAAATTCAGAAAGGTTCTGTCTAAGCTCAAGCTCTAGCTGGCCCTACTAAGATGTTAATACTGAGTATAACATTAGCAATGATCTTTGTGTAATTTTCAGTGCAATGAAACCCATGACTAGAAAGGTGTCTAGTATATGACTAATATTTTTTCAGTGACAATTTTTAAAAGCCCCATTAATGAGACATAGGTGAAGTTTCAACCTATAATAATTGAGGGAGTAAACACAACAACATCATTGATCATGTTTAATTCTCTCTCTCTCTCTCTCTCTCTCTCTCTCTCTCTCTCTCTCTCTCTCTCTCTCTCTCTCTCTTTCTCTCTCTCTGTCTCTGTCTCTGTCTCTCATTCACATCTGTCCTGAGACTTTTATTAACTGCATGAGCTTGGAAAATTCACTTACCCTGTTCACTTCAGTTTCCTCATCTGTATAATGAGCTGGGTAAGGAACTGCCAAACCACTCCAGTATCTTTACAAAGAAAATCCCAAATGTCAGATATGACTAAAACAACTAAAGAATGACAATACATTATATATATATATATATATATATATATATATATATATATATATATATACACACACACATATATATGTATATATACACATATTTATGTATGTATACGAGTATGTATATATACACGTACATGTATACATACATGTCTATTTATATGCATATGTGTGCGTACATGTATGCATACACATATGTATGCATATATGTGTATGTATATACATGTGTATGTGTATATGTATGTGTGTATGTATATATAGCTCTTTTTATCTTATCTTTATACATGTATAAGGAGGTACTTTCCCTTTGGCAGCTAAGAAGTGACTCTTGACCATTTGAATCTATAAAATAGGTGCAAAATCCACTTTTACAGACTGCTGCTAAGCTATCTGTGTACTTTGGAGGGATTTGGATTTAATCAGTTATTTTCAAAGTATTTTTCTTCTTTTTTTATTTGAGCCAGAGCTCAAAATTATATGATGGCAATGAGAAAAAAATTATGTGAATCAATTATTGATTGATTATTATCACCTAGTTTTCTTTTGGTTCTGGTAGTTTCAAATAAAATGCCTGAATTTATCATATTGAATTCAAGTGTTTTCCAAGCTAATGTATGCCAATTCCCTTTATGTTAAACAGTATTTATAGCACTGCTCTTAGTATTTACTCTTATCAATCAGAACTGAAAGCTACTCAAGATGACCTATGTTTATCCTTATGAATCTTCAGATAGCTGTAATATTTCTACTAAAAGGAAGATTTTTTCCCAAATTCAATTGCCTTCATTTTGGGTCTATAATAATTTCTATCTGTCTACTTCCTGTTTCTTTCTGTCTCTGGCTATATTTCTGTCTCAGTCTCTGTCTCTCTGTCTCTCTGCCTTTCTTTCTATCTCTGTGTCTCTCTGTCTCTGTGTGTATCTCTCTGTCTCTGTATTTTCTCTGTCTCTGTCTGTTTCTTATCTTTGTCTCTATTTCTTCTTTTGATAGATTTTCATTTAAATTTCATCAAAGATAATCTGTGCCTTTGGCTTACTGATAAAGTCTGGCTCAGAGTCAAAGTATTGTCTTATTAATCTTTGGAGAAGATAGCATCAATTTGTGCAAAAAACTAAAGCATTGCTTATAGCAAAAAAAAAAATGTCAACAAATGAAATTAAGATCCATCAAAAGAAAAGAAGAAAAACAAAACAGCTCAATGATATTAAGAATAAATTAAAGAGAAAATGTGTCAAATTGGTTGTTCTAAAAATAAATGATACGTTTGATTTCTAATAGTAATATATTTTATATATCTCTTCAAAAATTTCAACTTATTTTTTCTTTCTTTATTACACTGAATTTCCCAAGTTCACAAAGATTAAAGTGGAATTTTAGCCTTGCTTTTCCATCTACTGATCAAACAGCTGATAAATTTTGGGACTGGGTTTAAATTCAAGTGCTTTCTTCACCACACTATTACTCAAAATTATATTATACAATAATAATATTTTTTGTTTTTCATTGTCTAAGAGGACCATGACATTAGGGAAGTGATGACATGACACGTGCATGAATTGGATTTGAGTAGGGGGGGTGCTGTACCACACCTTCTCTCAAGAGCATCTGGGTTCAGTGGCCTAATATGAATCAGAATGACTGGAGATGGCCCTGGATATGAGGCAGTCAGGGTTAAGTAACTTGCCCAAGTTCATACATAGTTACTAAGTATCTGAAGCTAGTTTTCAACTCAAGTCCTCTTGACTTCAGGACCAGCACTATATCTACTATTCCATCTAAAAAGTAATATTCAAATATAGTATTTAATTATTTTAAAAAATTTCCCTCACTTTTTCCATTTTGTGCCGTTTGCAAAGAAACTTTAAAATATCTATTCTTTATCTTTATATCTCTCTGTCTGTCAACCTCTTTCTTTCAATCCATCTATTTTCTACATCTCATAATAGTTTACAAAGGATAATATTTTTCTTTGAAATTCATTTTGTGTTTTCAAAGACACTTATTCAGTGAATGTTCTTCTTTTGAACTGGTTTATTTCCTGAGTGCTGTTAGGAGTAAACTAGCTTAATATGGATGCAGAAAAGTAGAAAGAGAAAGATTTTCTTGGAATGGTAAAAAAAATGTTAATGTCACACCTAATAGCCAAAGTGGGGGCCAGGTAACTGTACCTTTATTGTTATTACCATTTTTACAAACATGGGGTGATTATCCTATTGGGGGTGAAAAGAAAAAGTTATAAATCAGTAGAGAGAGTTCAGACATGCAATCTATTGATGTTGGCAGCAATGGCAAGTGCAGTGGCTGCTGTTTGGGGTTCTGAGTCTCCTCTGAGAGGAGTCATGGCAATGAGAGTAGGCTAGGTCTATTTGGAGTCATAGTTGCTGAGCTCAAACACAACATACCTCAGAACTAGAAAAAAAATGAGGAATGAAGAATAAGGTTAGAAGTCCCCTGGGATTTCAGGATAGACTGGAAAGACTTGCTTGAAATGATGCTGATTCAGGTGAAAGAAGAATGATATATACACCTTAACAACAACATGGGGTAATGATCAACCTTGATGAACTTGCTCATTCCATCAGTGCAACAATCCAGGACAATTTTAGGGGATTTATGATGGAGAACAGCATCTGTATCCAGAGAAGGAACTATAGAGTGTGAACAAAGACCAAAGATTATTATCTCCAAATTTTTTTTTTAAATTGACATATATTATGTAATTTTGCACTATCTAATGTTTTCTTAGTTTCTTTTGCATCTGATTCTTCTATCACAACACATTCAGTTTCAATATATAGTTTTCATGGATGTAAATGTAAAGTCCATATCAGATTTCCTTCTTCTGGGGAGGGGGAGGAGGGAAGGGAGAAAGGGAGAAAAATTGTAAAACTCAAATCCTTGCAAAAAATGTTTGGTAGAAACTACCATTGTATGTAATTGGAAAACAAATAAATTATCTAAATAATAATAAAAAAGAAGTCCCCTACTGCTACTTGAATAAGATCTGATCATCTTACTCTCAGTAACTATCACTCTGATGTCCAAATCTCAGTGGTTCTCAAAATTAATTTAAAGCCAAATACGCTCAAACAAGTTCTCTTTGTCATAATTGATATTGAAGAATCTCAATACAAATCCAGTTGCATGCTTAGGAAGGGGAGACAGCAGAATTATATCCTTCATAAGCCACTTATTTTTTTCTTATTATAATAAATGCTGAAGGTTACTGAGTGGAATAATTAATAGAGATCTGAATTCAGAGTTAAAGCAAATCTGAGTTCAAACCCTGCCTTGCGTATTTATAAGTTGTATAATCCTAGGAATGTCACTTATCAGTTTTTAACCATAAAATATGAATAGTTACATCTACCTTACAGAATTGCTGATAATATCAGCTGATTAATGGATTTATATAGCAATTACTATCTACATATATCTTCCTATATCCATGTACATTGTTCTCCATTTATCTATATATCTACAATAGACCTACATGAATAGATAAATTTAGGTCAAATAATTTGAAAATAATTTGAAAATCTTAAAATATATGGGAATGCTCTCTATATAATACTTTAAGATGTGCAGGGTACTTTCTCTGAACAGTCAGCTAAGTAATACTCTTACTTCCTTTTAACAAATGAGGAAATTAAGGCTCAGAGAAATTAATTGATCATTTATCTTTGGCACTCCAATAATTTGACTAAAAATGTAGCATATCAAGATTTAACAAAACTACCTAATTTTAATTGAAAATCTTTTAAAGATATTGATTTCTGAAATTATTTTTCCCAAGAAAGTACATAAAAAGAAAGAGAAAATTGATTGAAAAGTAGAGGGAACTAGTTTCTTTTATTTTTTGTTATCATTTCATTGGAGGAATATTTACAGAAAGAGATTAATATATGAATTTCTCAATAAATAAAGCACCTACAAAGAAACTGAAGGAAAACTTGAATTTTTTAATTTGAAATACAATTTTTGATCATAGGATTGAACTTATAGGCTATTTACAAGAAATTAAAACAATGTCTAATTTTGAGTTTGCTTACATGCTTTCACAACAATATGTAGGGCATCACATGAAAGAAACAGCAAGGCTAGAATTTTATCTAAGACATCTACATAAGCATCATCATAAAGTGCATGATTTTAAATTATACTTTTTTCCTCATGGAAGACATCCAGCCCCAACTCAAAGTCTAATGAGTTTTATTTACTCATTTTTGTAATAAAATTGGTTACATTATTTCTCAAACCATTTCAAATTTAAGAATGTCAGGACTGAGGAGACTGTAAGGGACAGATACTAATCTCATAAATGAGACTAGCTTGCTAGCAGAGGAGGAAAAAAATATATATATACACATACATACACATATGCATATATGTATACTTGTGTATTTGTATATATGTATGTATACACACACACACACACACACACACACACACACACACACACACACAAAACAGGCCTAGCAATGGCAGGAACAAAAACTCAAAGAATCTGGGTTTAATTAGTAATGAAGAAAACAACCTTCCATTTCTTTCAAAGACCAGAATGAGCAGGAAATAATGTATTTCATTTATGTTCTCCTTTTTTCTGGCACTTTTCCAAAAATTCTAGTTTATAAAGTTGCTATCTCATCAAAATCAACATGTACCTTTCCATTGTCCTGTATGTTATCCTAATATTTAATTCTTTAAATACATTAATACCCTATAATATAAAGAAATAAAATACCAGATTAAGATTGGAATTAAAATGTTGAACTTTTTTTTTAAATGAGATATTTGGAATCAAAAAAGGTCACTTTTTTCCCATTGTTGAAAATCCCAGACACTTTTGAGTGGCTATGCATATTATTTGAAGGTTCCATGTATTGGGTACTAATATATAAGGTAAAATTGAATGTACTTGAATTTCCTACCTCACAGAGAGATTGTGAGAAAAGCACTTTGTAAACCTGAAAAAAATTCTGGAAATGTTATTATTAGAAGATGTAAAACATGCAAAAACATGTAACAAGAAATATAAGATCAGTGTCCTTTGACTAATATAGATATATTAATACAGAGGAAGTTTATAAATATTGAGTGGGATACAGAAAACTGTATAGAGGATATGAAATGGAAAAAATGGACACTAAGGAATCAATGAACAAATCTTAGAATTAAACCTTAAAGAAACCTTATAGGACTAGAAGTCTAGATGTTTGGGAACTTGTGGGGGTGTAGTCAAAATGGCAGAGTAGAGAAAGTACTCAGTTCAACTCTTCTAATTGCCCCTCCAAACTGGGCTTCAAACTGAATTCTGGAGTGGCAGAGCCAAGATCTGAGTGAGATTTTTTTTCAACAGATGACAAATTAGGAGGAAAGATAGAGAGACCTGTGACAAAGGGTTAGAAATGAACACAAGTCTGTATGGAAGAAACACCAGTGTTGAGACCAAATAGTGGCTACAAAAATATCAAAGACTTGGGAACTCTCAAGCCAGAGATGGTAAGTTTACCTGCTAAATTGTCAGGAAAATTACAGGAGACCCCTATAGCTAGCACTGAACAAAGGACCAGATACCATTTGGCAACCTCTTGGTTATAACCACTTCTTTATGTTCAATGGTGGAGAGAAGGAATTTGATCAAGAAGCAGGGGGCCCTAAATTTAAGAAAGACATATTTAACAACTCTATTTCCTACATGCACTTCTGAGTCAGAGTGGAGCACTTTTTTGGCAAAAGTGAGCAGAAACCATGAGTGAAAGTATAATTTTTGGTCTGAAGATAGTAGGAGACTTGAGGATTAATTCTGATTGTAATTTCAGTGGAGCAAAGGCCCTTCCTAAATAAGGACTGGTATTCATGAAAGAAGATTAGTAACTGCAACTCTCTACAGATTATACCAGGAGCTCTAAAATCTCCTGAAAGCTAAAACTAACAGTGTGAAAAAATATGAAGCCTAAGTCAATGACCCTTTCCCCATACTGAGAACAGAGCTCAATGTAATATAAAATTCAAGGCAGAGAAATAGGAAGAAAAATAAACAAACAAACAACAATAATCTCAACATAAAAAACTACTTGTGACAGGACAGATCAACATAGAAATTCAGAAGAAGACAATGAAGTCAAAACAGGTAGAGGCAAAGTCTCAAAAATTCAATGTAAATTGAACATAGTTCAATAATACTTTAAGAGCTAAAAATAAATTGAAAAATAAAATTGGAAAAATCAGGTTAAAGGAATAAAATCAAAGAAATAAAGGTAGGAAAAGTTAATCAATAAATTTGTAAAGCAAGCATAAAATATACTGAAGAAAATATACCACTCTCAAGAAAAAAAAACAGGATTGATCAAATAGAAAAAAAATTCAAAAATTCATTAATTAAACTATCTCCTGAAAAAGTGGAATTGGCAATGGGAAAAAGAGGCACAAAAACTTGGTGAAAAAATTATTCAGTTAGAGTTAGAATTGGTCAAACAGAAACTACCAACTGTGAAACATCAGGAAACAATAAAACAAAGTCAAAATAGTGAAAAAATAGAAGAAAAGTGAAATATCAACACCTGAACGTGATCCTAAACTAAGAATTCCAAGGAACATGATAGTAAAATACAGAGATGTCAGATTAAAGAAAAAAAATTGTTTAAGCAAACCAGAAAGAATTTAGATACTATGAAATCACAGTCCGGATTACTCAAGATTTAATAGCAACTACCTGCAAGAATTAAAGGCTTCGAAATATCACGTATTTATCACCTATCAAGTAAAAATTAAAAAAAATTCCTTCTATGAAAAATAAAAAAGGATTGTTGATGAAATAGAGAAATTTGAAAGTATTCTTGATGAAATAATGAAATAAATAATGAAATAAATGATTTTATTTTCCAATACAAATTAAATGATTTTACTTTCAAATACAATTTTTCAAGTAAAAAAAAAGAAATCATAAGGCATTCATTTAGATTATTTTTTAAACTTTTCTATTTAGGAAGAGTTAGAAATTATAAGTGAAATTAGAAAACTGTAAGTAATTTGATTATTTGGGAAGATATAAAGAAATGAAAAGGTTAAAAAGATTGGTAAATTGTAAAGAGGGAGATGCACCTAAGAAAATTATATATGTGTATTTGTGTATGTTATATGTATATTATATATATATATGTATATATATATACACACATATATTTAGTGGATATATACATACATTACATTACAACACAGAGTGTAACTCTGATGGGATGGTCATGGTGTTCAAATGTCAAATGTACACTTGCCAAAAAGACTATTTTATAGAGAATTCATACAGGGCAAGCACTCACAGGGAGAATCAGAAGAAATGATACAAAAATACCCAGAAGGTCTGTCTTAAGAACTTTGAGGTTAATTGGGTAGCATGGGAGACACTAGCACAGGACCACTCAGAATGGCATGTCCTCATCAGAAAGGGTGCTATCTTCTATGAGCAAATAGAATGGAAGTAGCTCAAAGGGCATGATGAGATGTGAAAGTTTAGATTAACCACCCTCAATGTTCACATGGACAATTGGTAACATGCCATGATAGAGAATATCCATCTTGGATTGCTCTGGTCAGTCACAGTTGGACACATTGTAATTTGTCTCTAACATTGGCTTCTTATTTTAATCTTTTTCAATAACAAAAGACAAGAACCATACATACATGTGTGTATGTGTGTGTGTGCGTATGGTATAGGAGGAGAATGGAATAAGGCACAAGGTGGGTGATAAAAGAGAGGGAATGAAAAAACAAGAAAGAGAAGAAAAGAGTATAATTAGAAATGCATCTTTAGGAATTTTAAGTGTTAATATGAATAGAATGAACTCATAAAACAGAAGTGATTAGCATAATGAATTAGAAATCAGAATCCAATGCTATTTTGTTTCAAAGAAAGACACTTTTAACAGAGTGATCCACACAAAGTTAAAAGTGGCTAGAATAGAATTTATTATGCTTCAGGTAAAGTTTAAAAAAGCAGTGATAGATACCATAATTTTGCAAAAAGTAAAGAAAAAAGCTAATCAAAAGGAAGCTTCTAAAATTTTCCATAGATAAGAAAGTAACAGCAATATCAAATGATGGTTATCCTTTATTCTTGAAGAAGATCAGGACATCAGGGAGGTGATGCCATGACAATACATAATTTGAATTTGAGTGAGGGGGTGGTGTTCTAGGTCACCAGATTCAGTTTCTCCTCCAGAGCCAGCTGGGTCTAGTGACCAGTTAAGAATCAGGACAATTGGAGATGACCCTGGATGCAGGGCAATCAGGATTAAGTGCAAGGTCACATGGCTAGTAAGAAGCAAGTGTCTGAAACTAGATTTGAACTCCCATGCTCCTGACTCCAAGGCCACTGTGCCACTTAGCTACCCCTTCAATATTAAATATATATATAGACCAAATAGCATGACATCCAAATTCTAAATTGCACAGGAACTAGTAAAACTAATGTCAATTTTGACCTCAGGTCTTCCTGACTCCAGGGCCAGTATTCTATCCACTGTACCACCTAGCAGCACTAATGTTAATTTACCACCTCCAAAGACAGTTCTGATAAATTGTGAATGGAGATGGTAGAATTTTTTTCCTCTATCTATTTTTATTATTTTATTTTTATTTCTATCTTTTCTTTTGTACCATAGCTAATATGGAAATCAACGTTCTCTCACATGTATAAACGATATTATATGGTTTGCCTCCTCAAGGGAAGAAAGAGAGAGAGGGAAAATTTAGAACTCATTTTTTAATATGCTAAGACATTTTTACATGTAATTGTGAACTATTTATTGAAATAAATAAAATCTATATTAAAAATACTTTGTTTAAAGATCAGGTGATTCAAATCAAGACTTAAAAAACTAAAGTACTTGCCCACAGCCACCCAAGTATTAAATATTAGATCTTGGTTTCAGACTACTCTTCCCTACCTTGAAATCATCTTCTTCACCAATTGAATTTTAACACTTATTCAAAAACTATTTTGTTCAACTTATATTTTCACTTCCAGGTTGAAGCAAAAAATTCAAAAACAAAAGCAAAGCCATAATAGCTACTTCCATTTGGTAAACATTTAACAACTGTCAGATATATACTCTCTATTCTTTCCTATTTTCATTTGAAAACAGTATTACTTGGTGTCCTGAGATCTCCACCTTTTCACAAAAGTCCTTTAGTTTTAATGTGTAACTCAACTTCCCAGTAAACAATGACTTTCTTTAAAGTAAAAAGAAAAAAAATAAATTTAAAAGAAAAAAGTATCCAAAGTAATTAAATCCATGAAGCTATAAATAATGAATTTGAAATTCCTACTGTCATTCATTTCTCTCTTATTTGTAGATTGATCCTTTTTAAATTACCCAATTTTTTGTTTATTTATTTTCTTTCAATTGTTGTAAAGAGAAAGTTGAAGTTGTTGTCAGCATTTACAAAGCAGTACTATCTTTGAGATTGTGAAAGTGGTCCTTTATAAATAAAATTATACACACACATTACATATAAAATATATATTATACACACACACACACACACACACACACACACACACATATATATATATATATATATTAGCATCATAGTTTTGGATATAAAAACAGGATTAGTGTGAGGGGGAAGAGTCAGAGTAGTAAATAGCATTTACACACACCTGAAAGATTTACAAATCACTTCACATATATGATTTCTGATCATCAGTTTTTCATGAAGCTGCAATTTCTAGAGGTTTATAGTACCTGCCAAGATGCTTTTAAAAAATAATTTTCTTCCAGCAAAAGGTGAGAGTGGACACTGTTTTTAATCTAATAGATCTTAGTCTTAGACCAGATCAATGGGTGGTTGTAGGCAAGTACTTTAGTTTTTTAAGTCTTGATATGAAAATACGATAAGATATCTTTACATTTCCCAATTACATGTAAAGATATCTTATCATATTAAAAATTGAGTTCTAAATTCTCTATCTCCTTCTTCCTTGAGGAGGCAAGCAGCTTAATAGTGTTTATACATGTGTAGGAATACTGTGGTGCCTAACACAGTGTCTGGGATGCAAGTTTAGTAGAGGCAGTTAAGGTAACTCAGTTGACTTGCAGTTAGGAAAACCCGAGTTTAAATATGACTCCAGATTCCTCCTATAAGAGTGACACTTGACTATTCACTTAGTTTTGCTCTAGTTCAGTTTCCTCAGTTATAAAATAAGAATAATAATCACACGTGCCTCCTAGAGTTGGTGTGAGAATTAAAAGTAGGTACTTAATAAATTCATGTTCTCTTGCTTAATAAATGTTTGTTATTATTTAAATGGATTGGAACATTTAACAAATATAGCACAAATAAACTATAGAGAAATTTTTTAAAATACACTTCTTAGATCTATCTGATTGGCTAATATGATCCCCCCCAAAATCTAATTATTTATGCTAAAAGGGAAATGAAGGGAATGGGACACCATTGCATTGGTGCTGAAACTGGGGGTTGATTCACAGTTCTGGAGAGTAATTTGGAGCTATGCCCAAAGTATTATAAAATTGTGCATACCCTTTGATCCATAAATACCACTGCTGTTTATATCCCCAAAACATCAAAAAGGGGGGTAGGAGCATATTTTTACCAAAAATATTTATAGCAGCTCTTTTTGTGTTGACTAAAAATTGTAAATCAAAGTGATACCTTAGAATTGGGGAATTCCTTAACAAGCTATGGTATATGACTGTAATGGAATATTATTGTGCAATAAGAAATGAAAAGCAAGAGGATTTCAGAAAAACCTGCAAAGATTTACCTAAATGCAAGAAAAGTGAAAGAAGTTGAACTAGGAGATTTTTGTATACAGCAACAACGATAAAGTACAATGAAGATTTGTGAATTGCTTAACTATTCTCAGTAATACAATGATGCAAGATAATCCCAAGCAGCTGATGATGAGATAATATATTTCTTCCAGGTTGCTATGCTTCTATGAATCACAGCTCTGCTATCCATCATCCTAAGAAACAACTGCTATGGAAAAAGAACCAATCAAACTAACCAAGAGCCAATCAACTGCCATTCACAGAGCATCCAAGGTATTCCAACTGATGTAGCAGGGCAATCTGAAGATTAGTAGCAACCATCACCATCTCTATCATCCAAGTTTCTTCTCCCAGACCCTGATGGAGAGAACCCAGAATTCAATTCAAAAACATTGAGTATCAATGCTTCAGGTACTGATTTTATAGCCATCATCTTAGGAAGCAACCAATGTTCAATGAAGTCTGGTAGCTATTATTATATCAGCAAATTGTCACCAAAATTGCTGGCAGAGAAAAATTGGTTCAACATCACAAATTAGCATTATTTTTTCACTGATGTCTGCCATATTTTTGACATGATTCCATGACATGAACATAAATTGGATTAGAGTGAGGGGGAAATGCTGTTCTAAGTCACCAGCCTCACTTTCTCATCTAGAATCATCTGAGTTCTACGGCCAGATATGAATCAGGGTGACTGGAGAAGGCCCTGGATGTGAGGCAATAACGGTTAAGTAACTTAACTAAGATCACCTAAATAGTAAGTATCAAATATCCAAAGCCAGATTTAAACTCAAGTCCTTCTGACTCTGGGGGTGGTGCTCTATTTGCTTAACTACCTAGAATCATCTAGAAATGGCATTAAAAGAGAAATATTCACATCAGTTTTATTATTATAACCTAAGGTTTGAAAACCTTTCCAACTGTGCCATCTGAAACCTTGCATATATGTTCTTTTACTTATTAAAATATGAGTATCTTGAGAGCAGGGACTTACTTTCTATTTGTATTCCTAGTATTTTCTATATTTCTTTGAACAGAGAAAGCAATTAATATAATTCATTAAATAATTCCTTCACTCATTCTGGATTCAAGCTTATGAGTCTATGTTTCTGACAATGGTTTACTTAGATTTTCTTTATGAACCTCTGGATGGAAAATTCATTACGTACTTGTCTAATCCATTTTATTAGATCACCACATACACAGTATGTAATGTATAAACAATTTTCAAAGAGATTCCAACTTTATGGTACCTTCCAGATCCTTAATTTATGCCAAAACAATTATTAAATGTCTACTAAGTGCAAGGCAATATGATAATCTATGAGAACGAACACAAAGGCAAAATTGAAACAGTATGATGCAATAAGTGGAATGTCATTTACTAATAGATTTTGTTTGTTTGTTTATACCAGAAGAGTAAGATGACTAGATATATGTATGAAGATTATTCTTGAACCAGTTTAAAATTTATTCTTTCAGACTGAGACAATGGATATGGAAAGATCTATTAGAAAGCTATTACAATATTCCATTTAATTAATAATAATGACCTGACTCAAGTGATACTTTTGAAACTAAAAATAAAGAATTGCATTTGAGAGAATCAAGATTTTCAATTGACGGGATTCAGGAAAGAGATATAGGGAAGAGTTAAATATTTTTAATGGGAGACAAAATACCATATTACCATACAGAGAAATGTTCAGGTCATAAGGGGGAATAGGTTTTTTGTGGAGGAAATTAATTCAATTTTGTATTTTGAAAGTTTAATATATTGCTAGGACATATAGTTGGATTAGTCTTGAATGGAATTGAACAGGTGGTTGTAGAACTCAGAGCTTGGACCAGTGCTGGAAATATAAGTTTGAGGTTCACCTTGATATTGATAATAAAGCTATTGTAATAACTGATAATGTTAATTAAGAGAGAATATAGAAAAACAGAAGAGTAGATCCAGGTACATGTTCTCAATTTGGGTTGACAATCATAAGAACAAAAGAGGTGAACTTGAAGAACAGAGTGAGTAGTCAGAAAAGTCAAAGATAAAGTAAAACATCCAAGGAGTCAAAGTAAAAGTTATTTTCAGGCATATGAGGAATTTCACAAATAGTATCAAACCTTGCCAAGAATTCATGAAGAATAAGGCCTGCAAAGAAAATAGCATTGGAAGTTATTGGTTACATTGTACAAAGCAGCTTCAATTCATCAGTCAAAATAAAAAGCAGATTGCAAAATTGATGAGGGAATGGGGAGTTAAGAAATGGAGAGAAGAGCAACTTTAAAAAAAAGATATTTAGCAGTGAATGTGGATAGAAATAGTAGCCAGAAAAAAAGACAGCAATCAAGGGAATCTGTTTTATTTTGATGAACTGAGAAGGGATGAATTTGTTCAGGATGATGAAAAAGGAGGAATGGAGAGGCATAGATTGAAGATGTAAGAAAAAGAGGGGATGATCATACCATGCCAGTGAACTTTTCTTTTTTAGGAATAGTTTTTCAACAATTCAAACCTCCTTCATGAACTATATTCATTGTTCAATTTTCCCTTGACACAGCCTGATAAAAAATCTGAAATAATCATCAGAACTGCCCTTCACAGAATAAGACAGGATAAGTTCCATTCATATTCTGCCTTGCTAATAGGATTTGAGAATCTCCAGGATTCTTCAAGATTCCAAAGGTCAATAATATCTATGAGCTCAGAGATCCATAAACTAAAACACATTTGACTAGGTTTTAGCACAGCTCAAAAGGAATATGGAGAACTCAACATTTGAAAGAGGTCACATGCAAGGAGGAAACAATTTATACTAAGATTCATTAACCTCAGAATTTTATACTTGACAGTGTTTGTTTCAGCATTTGTCATAGGTACCAATGGATGAGCCAAGAATGTTGCTATGATGTGGGGGGTGAGTCTTCTTAATTAAGCAGTTTTATTACATTGATAAAATACAATTTTAATAGGAGGAGTCCTTTGGGCAGCAAATATCAAAAAATAAAAGTTTGAAGGTGGACGTGATTTTAGGATTACTAAATCATATATTTAAAATTTGCAGACATTTAATGGTATCTAGTTCAATTTAAGAATTTTATAGGTGAGGAAACTGAGCTTCAATGAAGACAATTGACATGTCCAAGTCAAATAGCCAGTTTTAGGTAGGCAGTGAAGGGTACCAGTGGGCAAGAAAGAGAGGTAAATTGGTGACATCTATGCTCAGTAGTTAGAGAAATGAACTAATCTCTAAATCATAATAGAGTTGACTTCAATCAGTTAATTAGAAGAAAAGGGGCTCTCCCTGCTACTGTTTAGAAATGAACACTCACCAATCTACTTTAGATGAATCTTTGTGCATTTCTGAAGTGAATTAGAGGGGTCCAATTAGGGGGTCTTGTAAATTTCAAATTTGGCCACAGGGCTTGTACTTTGTTTTTGTTTGTGTTTTTGTTTTTCCTCTAAGGCTTACCTTCTCCCCTTGTTGACTGAATGTTTAGATTAGATTTTTTTTTCTGCTTTAATCACTTCTCCCTCAAATGAAAAAATTTCCTATAAAATCTCCTTTATGTGCTTTAGAAAGTTGATGATTCTATGATAATTTTAAAGATTTAAATGATGAAACTGGTACAATAACCAAGAACTTCCCATTTCTCCAATATCTTGAAACAATCTGAACTATTTATTTCATTTTATGTTTTCTAATACATATTGAATTTTCTGTTTCCTAAAAAGCATAAAAAATTTCATAAAAACAAGTAGCTTCCAAAAATGGAACAATTTGCCTGGAAAAAGGTGTGGGTAGAGAAAGAGACCAAGATAGATTGGAACAGAGATAAAGATAAGCAGAGAAAGAGACACAGAGATAGAGATACACCGAGAGATGGAGACAGAGAGACAGAGACAGGAAAGTAGAAAGAGTTGCTCCTATCAAGAAAGGTCAACCAGCATGAAGCATATGATCATTTGCCAATGATCTGAGGCACTATGACTTGCAGATTCGTAGTTAAGAAAGCCCAACAGCACTGACAATCACAAAATACATAACTGGAAGTACATCTAAGAGATTATCATATTACACATCAGGAAATTTTGACCTAAATACCTAAAAATGCTAATTAACTTCAATGTAACAGTCAAGCTGGGATTTGAACCCTGGGTTCTTCTGACTTCACAGCCAATTTTTTTCCTACTGTATCTTGTTATTTCATGTTAATGAATGTGACAACACTTATTTGACTACTTTTATTTGACATTCTCAGATTTTTATTTTCATTCCAAGGGAAAAGAGGAAAGATCAAGTTGAACTAAATTCACAAAGTGTTTGAGAGACTGCATAAAGAAAATCTAAGCAAAAGAAAAACAAACTCATTTTAAGTAAATGGTATTGATTTTTCCAATGGTCTGGCTCAGGCATCAATCTAGGGGGACTCTAATTGGATCCAACATTCTTATTGGGTTATAGCATTAGAGAACATGGCTAACCCAATCAAAGTTGGCATAACAAGGTGGCATGTTTGTCTCTGGAGAATTAACACACAAAAAGTCACCTTATTAAAAAAGTGTGCTTTTCTTTCTGCTGACTCCAATAACTTACTTAAAAGAAAAATGCAGGTCCAAGTATGTGAATTTGCTGCTCATTTGCAAGCTTTTGTATTTTTATGACCACTCCAAGCAGAAAGATAGAGAAAATATAAATGTATCCAAATTAGATCTAAATAATTGTTCACCTGCTGCTTTTCATCTAAGACCTTCCACAAAATATTTCAAGTGTCCTATTGAATTTCCAACTCCTTGGTATTTTGTTTCAATTTAAGGAGACTAGGGAAGGGATTTGCAAACAAAAGATTATGAGATTTATAGTGGAGCAGACCTTAGAGACCAACTTAGGCAACCCCCTCATTTCACCTACAAGAGAATGGAGAACCAGAGAATTTAAGTGTCTTATTTAAAATCACATAACTAATAAGGATTCATGTTTTGTCTTCTATCTCCAAATGCAACATATTCTGATTTGATGAAACTAAAAATGTTGAATTTGACATAGAAAATATTTCAGTAAAATCAACCATTTCTCTTTTATCTCAGAGCTCTCATACAAGTGACCCATTAGAATGGCTTACTTGGTTTGATCAAGAGAAATGACAGACTAGTGGAATTTAACACAGCAGAGAGGAGGAGATAATTATTTGGCTGAGGATGAGGAAATCCTTCCTAACAGAATCATCAAATATTTTAATGTATTGTCCTAAGAGGTAGAGATTTCTCCATCACTGAAAATGTTTTAGGTGAAGACAAAATAATTTGGGGTTGGGAATATTGTTAGAGGAATTAAAGTTTATAGTGATAATTGGACTCACAGAACAAATTAGAGTATATAATTATGATATCAAGCTGCATAACCACTTTGGCCAAGATCTAAGGTAGTCCTTGAAAACTGAAAGTATAAGTCAAAGTGTCATGAGGAGAACAGATTGTAAAATATGGAAAATGAAGTGACAAAATAAGAAATTTGTGATTGTTCAGATATTAATAAAATGTTCAACTCTTTGTTAAACTATTTGGGGCTTTCTTTGGCAACTGGAGTGGTTTGCCATTTCCTTCCACGGCTCACTTTACAGAGGAGGAAACTAAATTAAACAGGGTTGAGTGAATCGTCCAAGGTCACGTAGCAAATAAATGTCTGAGGCTAAATTTGAACTTATGAAGATGAATCTTCCTGACTCCAAGCCCAACTCTCTAGTCATTGTACTACCTAGCATCCCTGAGAAATAAGTATGTATAAATTAAGGGCAAATACTGAATGAGTTAGCCAAAAGACAAAAGCTACCATAAATAGAAGCAATAAAAATATGTTACAGGAAAGAACAGCCCAAGTTGCAAATATGGAGAAATGTAAAGTGAATCTAAATCTGAAATATAAATTTTGAAAAATTTCTAAATATCAGGTGTGGTTCTGACTTGACCAACTCCCAATTGGATTTCATGTTCACTTCTGGATTCCAGCTATTAAAAAAAAACATTGAAATCTGAAAACTATCCAAAGAATAGGGATAAAAATGATGAGAAGCTTCAAAATTATGCCCTTCAACCAGGCTTCCTATCTATGGACCACATGTGACCTACAACAATCCAACATGTTGCCCAAGCAGAAAAAAATGTAATTAAGAAATATTTAACAAAATAAAATTACAGAATAATATGAACAATGTTAGTATTTGGTTTCCTAATTAAATATTTGGAGCACAAGGAGTAAGTTTTTTCTAGAAAGAGAAGAGTGAGGAAGATCTTAAAAATTGCCATCCAATTATATGAAAGATTTTCATGTACAAGAGAAATTGGACTTGTTCTCTTTGAATTCAAAGGGTAGAACTAATAGAAATGGTCATGACTTGCAGAGAAATAGATTTTAATAGAAGGAAAAATAAACTTATGAACATATCCAACTACTGAAAAATGATTTGGGGGCGGCTAGGTGGTGCAGTGGATAGAGCACTAGCCTTGGAGTCAGGAGTACCTGGGTTCAAATCCGGTCTCAGACACTTAATAATTACCTAGCTGTGTGGCCTTGGGCAAGCCATTTAACCCCATTGCCTTGCAAAAACTAAACTAAAAAAATGATTTGAACTTAGATGGAAAAGTTCCCTTCACAGAATGACTCCAAGGATAAAATGAAAAAAAAATTGCAAGCAATAGTTTGTGAGAATACTCTTTGTAGAGTGGAAAGGGTATGGGTTAGATAAGATGACTTGTGATGTTCCTTCCTACTCTGTAATCATGTAATTATATGAGTATTATTTTTGAATGTTGTCTTAACCTTAAAGGACCTCAATACAGATGACCAAATACCTGATGTGGACTATACTTCTGATAACCACATATTAAGAATAGCATTGACAATCTGAAAGGTATATAGAGAACAAGGTTTAAGATGGTGAAGGGTCTCAAAGGGATGCCTACATCTGTGAATGTTTCTATCCAAAACACACACACACACACACACACACACACACACACACACACACACACACCAAAAAATTTCTGCAAAAAAATTAAAACAAAAGATTCAAAATTTATGATATCCCATTGTATCTTCTCCCCAAAATGAACCAATGGTTATGTACACACAAGAAATGCTTCCTGGAAAAAGGGAAGAATAATCTATCATTATAATAGACCATAAAATAATAGATAGGAATTTAAACTCCCCTTATATTGTCAGTTTAATCATTTAGTTCACCTTAATAATATCTAATGATAAGAACTGGTATTATGATGATGACAACATTACTATAAGATGGATATTGTACATATAAATTATTATTCACTTTTTATATTTATGGAAATTAAGGTTCAAAAGTGGGATGGTAACTTGCTCCAAATCTCATTCTTAGTTTCTTGTAGAACCAAGAATACTTTTTTCCCCAATTACATGCAAAGATAGTTTTCAACATCTTTTCCCAAACTTTTTATGTTCCAAAGTTTTTCTACCGCCTTATCTTCCCTCTTCCTTTCTCATGACAGTGAGCAATCTGTCATAGTTTGTATATGCACAATAGCATTTAACATCTTTCCATTTTAATCATTGTGAAAGAAGAATTAGAACCAAAGGGGAAAAAAAACAAACACACCTCATATCTTCTTACTCCAAATTTCCTGTTATTTCAGCTGAGCAACATTCTATGTTGCCTCCTAAATTCCTAATTCTGTCCATGTCAAAAAGAAAGTTATCCAGAGATTTTATTAAGGAGAATTCGATTTGAATGAAAGGTGCTTGAAGTATTAATTAGTTGAACTTGAGCAAAGGAATAGCTGGTGAGCAGTGTCTGTGGCATACAACCAAGGTTGTATAATCACTAAATGTGGCCAAAATAAATTCCAATTATTATGGCCTAATAGCAGATAGGTCACACAGACCTCATCACTTTAGGCCAGTGAGGAAAGAGCTGGCATCATATTCTCTCTTGAGGAAAGGATCCTGTCAGTTTTTTGGAGCCAAAGAAAGAGCCCAGATGGAGTTCCACAGGTCTTCGTCATCTTCTTGGATGGCCTACATGACTGTCATTCTCTCACATCTGTCCCTACAGAGAGAAAGCAAAACGCCTTTCCATACATCCCCTTCTAGCACCTCCCAAAATAATTTTGCTTTATGAACTAGTTGTTTTCTCAAAGTAAGTCTTAAAGTCACTTGATCGCCACACCAAAAACAAACCTCTTCCTACAGGATATCCATTTTATTTCCTGGCTGCAGCAGGTGTTATTGTTCACAAATCTTGAGCAAAAAAATCTTGGAACTTCTATAAAAAGCAATGCTTTAGTAGTTTTATATAATTTTCAGAATAAATGGCATTAAGAAACTTGCTCCTGCACCTGCCTACTCTTGGAATTTGCATAAGTGTTCCTATCTCTGCAAATGGAATGTGGCATTTGGTTATGTTTAAAGAAAAAAAAGAGGCTGTGTCCATCTGTAAGGCATCTGCTGAAATAGGCAAGTTCTCAGTTCTGCCTAATTACAAACAAAAAAAGGAGATATGACTTGGAATTTCATACTCAGTGAATTTAAAATGTGAAAAAAAAATTGTGAGAGTATGAGTATAGAATTTTCCCCCTAAATAGTATGTGTCCACTTGGAAGGGTAACTAGCCATACTGTGTTTAGGCTATGTGAGAAAATTGCAACACATATTGTTTAGAAACTCTCCTGTTATGTTGTATTCCAAATATATTATGTTAAAAAGATTTTAGAATGAATCTAATGAATTGAAGAGAATAGAAACTGATCTAAAGAGCTGCAGTATATAAGGAAAAGATTTGATAAACTTGGAAGGAAAGAGTTCCAACTTTGAGGCTTACAAATTGCATGATCCTTGATTAGTCTGATACTGTTTATGTATTTTAGAAGACCCCTACCTTTATCTATTTTTTTCTTGTCCTTTGTTATCAAAGAAGACCAAAATGATGTCATTAAGTTGGAGATAAGTTACAGTGTGAACCACTGTGGCTGACCCAACCAATATTAGACAGGAATGTTCTACACAGGTCTGTTACAAAGAGTAAACACCTGGGCTGCTTACTCTAAACTTGTTTTTCATGTTTCCTTTGAGCTGCTTCTATTCTGCCTTGCTTATAGAGGATAGCACTCTCTCTCATGGGGGCACACCATGCTGGGTGTTCCTGTGCTAGTGTCCCCCATGCTGTACAATCAGTTATAAAGTTCTTAAGAGATATCTTCAGGGTTTTCTTGTTTCACTTTTTCTCATCCTCTGAGAGAGCTTGAGTTCTCCATAGAATAGTCTTTTTGGCAAGCATATATTTGGCATTCAAAGAACATGATCAGTCCATCAAAATTCACTCTCTGTAGTAATGTTCTTTTATTTCCTGCTCTCCTCTATGCAGGCAATTCCTCCACACACTCACACATGTGTGTTGTGGTTAATACAAATCTGGAAGTAAGCAGGATATTCACAGTATATACTTCAATAACAAAGATAATATATGAAGTTAGTTTATTCTTCATTGATTTATTTCATTGCATTTCAAAATTCAGAGAAGGTATCAATCTGCACCAAACTCTAGACAACATTGATCTTGGATTAATAAGTGTTCTAGATGAAATGGCTTTTCAGAGGGGCTCATTGTCAGTTCTGTAACTGGTATCATCCTCATTTCCCAAATGTACTTTGATGGAGAGTACCCCTGGACAACATATAAAGGCATCACCTAGAACAGTACTTAATATTTCTCATATTCACAGATCAAAGCAAAGAGGAGTAAGACTTTTACCCTCCTTATTCTGGACATAAGAGAATGGAGTTTGAGTTGTGAATTTTGATGAGTGAGGTCTAAATCTAGCATTGCTTTCTTTTAATGTATTTTTTAGGTTTTTTTGCAAGGCAATAGGGTTAAGTGACTTGTCCAAGGTCACACAGCTAGGTAATTATTAATAGTCTGAGGCCAAATTTGAACTCAGGTACTCCTGACTCCAAGGTCAGCGCTCTATCCACTGTACCACCTAGCCACCCTTATTTTTTTATTCCTATAAAATATTAGACAAGTTAATTCGGAACTCTCAGTTTCTTCATCTGTTAAATAATAGAACTGGCCAACTTGTTCTCTAAGTTTGAAATCAACTAATTTCCTTTTAATACTTATTTTAAAAGGTTTGTTGGCATTTACCTTTTTTCTGTCATGGTACTTTTTGCTTTATATTCACCTAGATATACAGTAAAATCCCTAGGTTTCCATTGTGCATGAACTTTTATTGCACTCTACTTCTCAAAACTCATTAGCATGATTGATGAGGAAGAAGGCAAGGTTCATCTGCCAAGCAATTTGTAAATCAGAGAATCTTGGGGTGGGGCAGTACAAGGGTTCCTCAAATGTCAAATCTTCCAGTACCTACCTGAACAGAAATTCCTTCCAAATTACTGAGGAAAAATATAGCTGATTTCTCTAGTATCTTTAATGATAGGAAATTCATTACCACATAAAGCAAATTATTCCACTTTTAAATTACTACCTATTCATTAAAATGTTGTTTATCTATCTTCCTCTAAGTCTTTCATTGGATCTGTTTCTCATGCCAAATACATAAATAAAAAGAAAATTTTATCCCCTTTCCATGAAAAATCAGCCCAAATATTTAAAGATAGTGATGATGCCTACTTATTACCTCATCTCCACAATATTTACAATTAATTTAACTGTTTTGGATATGAGGATTTCAAATATTTTTATAAAGTAGATAAAATGACAAACAATATTATAGTAGTGCAGATAGGATCAGACTAAGACATAGAACAATATTATAGAAAATGAGACACTCTCTATATCATTCTGGATATGGATATAATTTCCCCTAGAATATACTTTCAGATAATATAACAAACAGGTGGAAATATGCAATTAGAATTGATAAAATATAGAATTGTCTTTATCTTGGTTTCCTATTTTTAAGTTTTTTTCTATTACTGTCTAAATATCAATCTTAAAACTTCCCAAGACTACAATTCCCCTATTCCCTTACAATCCTAAAAATGCTATTCTTCAATATATATGAAGTTTCAAATATTGGGGAAATAGATATATGAAAAGAACTCACTAAATCTCTGTAAAGTTCTTTTAGGGATCTGAATTTGAAAAAGAGTGATTATTTCATATATCAAAATAAATTTTGTGACTTTATGACATTCCATGAATGATTACTATTTTTCATCTTCGTAATCACATCAATAACATTCCTTGAAAAGGCAGAATCCATGGTTTCTCTCATATGTCAGTGTATCAAGTACGTCACAAAAATCCATTATCTAATACTGAAAGCTAAAAGGGGGAATTTTTTCACTGTGAAATGGCTGTTTGTTTACTTGTGATTTATCAGCTGTGTGTGAAGTTTCAGTAAATCCTAGGCCCATTTGTTCTCCACAAAGACAGTTGTTGAACAAAGCATTTCCTTCCAAAATGTCTCATGTATAGAATGCTAGATCATATGTTTGGAAACCAAAATTTATTTCCACATAAAATGTATATATATATATATATATATATATATATATATATATATATATATATATATATATATATATATATTCCCTCTGCCAAAGTTGGGATCTTATAAAAAATAGCCAAGATAAATCAGTGTTACAGTTGATTAGTCTCCTGGCAGAAAACATACTTTGTTACTTCTATAGCTGGTATATCTATTGTGAAAAGCAGAATAGGAAAATGGAGTAGAGCAACATGGAAGATAAAAACTGGGAAGCTGACTGTGATCTCCACAATTTCCTTCAGAAACAATGTTAAATCAATATCAAAATAAACTTAAGAGTGAAAGATGGAGTGAAAGAATTTTACAGGTTAAGATGACTTAGAACTAAAAACATGTCTGGCTCACTTGGATGAAAAGGAAATGGAACCCAGCAGAGATGTACACAGACAGGTCAAAGAAAGCTCTTAGGCAGAGCACAGATCAGCTGCTAAGACCTTGTGCTAACTCAAAAGTCTAGTGGCTTTAAAGCCCAGTTATACCTCCAGCCCTAGTGAAAAAGCAGAACTATGAGCCCAGGGACCCCAAGCACAATGACCGTGACTTGGCCCAACCCATCCAGTATAGTACACAAGTCTCCATCAGTACTCAAGGTTCTGATGAAGCAGGTCAGGGACAATGAACCAGGTCCCCAATACAAGAAGTTTGGGACAACACTCTGACCCAGAGAAAGAGATTCATTTCAAGTCTTGAAATAGGCTAAAACCTAGCAAAAACTAGAAAAGAGATTTGAAGATAAAAAGCTGGTATAGTGACAGGGAATATCAAAACAGAAACTCAAAATTGAATAAAATCTTCTTTAAAGAATTCAGAAATCATTTAGAAAAATACTAATAGAAGCAAAATATGGGAAGAAATGAGAATTTAACAGACAGTCAAAAGCTTGGAAAGGGAAAGACATAATTGATGAAATGGAAAAAATTCACTAAAGACAAAATTCCATTAAAAAGTAGAATTAATAAATAGAAGAACTACAAAAGCTAACTGAAAAAAAATAATTCCTTAAAAATTAGAATTGGGCAAGTAGTAGCTAATGACTATTTGAAAAATCAAGATACAGATACAGAATGAAAAAAATAGAAAATGTAAAACACTATTTAAAAAAAAAACAACTGATCAGATTTCTGGCCAAGATGGCACAGAGAAGACAGGCACTGGTCTAAGTGCTCCTGATTCCTCCCTCAAAAATAACATGAAAGAAACGTCTTAAAAGCAATTAGATTAACAAAACCCAGAAAAAAAAGCTAGGAGAAGAAGACCTACCAAAAAAGGTCTGAATCAGGATGGGTGAAATGGGAGGGGAGACCTGTGGGCCAGTACAGGGACAGCAGCACTGGAAAGCCAAAGTATTGGCCTAAGCCCCAGAGGTGTTGGGAAGCCGCAGGTCCTAAGACCAACTTTAGGCTTGCAATATTTGACCCCGGGGGTGAGAATCTGGTGGACCCCAGTCCACAGAAGAATGAGTTCCAGCACAGAGAGTTTCAGAGCACACCTGGAAAATGATCAGCTGGGCAAGGGATCTGAGCTCTATACATTGAGCAGAGCCCTCTTCCCAGAAGCAAAGGTAATGCCCCCCCCAAAAAAAAACCACTCAGGCTCAGGTGTGGGCAACAGAGTACACTCAGCTGAAATGGAGACTGATTCCTCCTCCCAGGGAGCAGTCCATTGTTCAAAGTCAATTCAGACCCTGCTGCTGAGGGTCTAAAATTATCAGAGAAAGCAACCTGCACCTCCTACTGGCTGCCCTTGGAATTACTAAGACAAGTGAACAAAGCCTCTAGGGTTTTCAAAAACAAATCTCTGAGAGCTGAGCCCCCCCACCCCCAACACAAGAACCTAGGAAAATGAAGAAAGGTCAGCAAAAAGGGGTCCCAAGGAGAAATACTTAGAAAAAATAATCCTAACCCAGAGAGATCTAGCATTCTGAGTAGAATATGAATTGGTCTCCTGCACAGAAAGACTTCCTTAAAGAAATCAGGAAAGTGTTTAAAAATCAATTAGAAAACTTGGGAAAAGAAACTCAAGAGAAAATGTACTCTCTGCAAAAGAAAATTAACATCATACAACAAGAAAACAAAACCTTGGAAGATACAATTGGACAAATACAAAATGAGAATAATTCTCTCAGATTCTCAATTGGGCAAATGCAAAAAGAAGGTGATACTCTCAATTCCTCAATTGGGAAAATACCAAAAGAAAATAATTCTCTCAAAACTATTTTTCGGCAAATTGAAAACTCCTTCAAAAATAGAATTGACCAAATTAAAAAAGGAGTGAGAATTGTAAATGAAGAAAATTCTTCTCTAAAAAAAAGAATGAAATCTGTGGAAACTAATGACTTCATGAGACAAAATGATTCTGTTAAGCAAAACCAAAAGATTGAAAAAATAGAAGAAAATGTAAAATGATTCATCAGCAAAACCACTGACCTCGAGAACAAATCAAGAAGAGACAATCTGAGAATTATAAGTCTTCTTGAAAATATTGAAAAAAAAATCCTGAACTTAATATTACAGCATTTAGTGATGGAAAGTTGCCCTTTTATTATGGAAAAAAGAGGGAACAATAGTTATTGAAAGAATACATTGATCCCCTTCTGAAATAGATCCTAAAATGAGCCACAGTAAGGGTTATGCAAGACCTGATAGTATCAACCTTAAGGGATAGAAAGACCTGGAATGAGATATTCCAAAGACCAAGGAAGCTTGGAATGCAGACAAGAATTCACTATCTGACAAAGCTGAGCCTTCTCTTCCAGGGGGAAAAGATGGACATTTAATGGAATGGGAGACTTCTAATATTTCCTAATGAAAAGACCAGAGCTAAAATAGAAAATTTGGACATCAAACAGGAAACTAAAGAGACACATGAAAAGGTTTTTAAAAAAGGGTAAGTAAAAAACTCCTATTCAATGAGATGAAACAGGCTATATGCCCACCTGGGAGAAAGATTCTCATAACTCTTGAGGATCCTAATTCTATTAAAGAGAATAAACTTAGCCAGAAGTGAAGGACACTCATGACTTTTCTGTGACTCAGATAGAATGACTTAAAAGCAATACTTCCTTAAAAAGTGGGACAGCAAGGATACAGGAAGATGGAGGAGACTGAATGGGGTAAATGTCAATGCAATAAAAGGTACAAAGGACCTATTGTAACAGAGGGGAAGAAGGGAGGAGGAGAGAACCTCATCAGACTTAGCTGAAAGTTAACTTACACAAACTCAGTTAAGTTAAGAAATTTATGTTACCTTTCAAGTATTAAAAGAAGAAAAAGGGGTGGGGTTACAGGGAAGGGGAGAAAAATGGGAACTAACAGAAGGAAGTGAAAGAAGAAGGGGGAAAAGGAGTCAGGTTTCCATTTGGAGGTTTGCTTCAGATTGTATATGAGGGAACATCAGAAGAACTTAACACAGGGCCTGTCTTCTCTCTACCATCATTGCTAGAAGTGTTCAACAAGCCATTATTGGACTCCCTAAGAAAAAATTCACAGAACCAGATGGATTCACAAGTGAATTCTATCAAACATTTAAGTAATGAATGGGTTCCAATTCCATATGAACTCTATGGAAAAATAATTGAAGACCAAAATCTGTCTACCTCTTTCTATGACACCAATATGCTGCTGATACTTAATCCAGGAAGAGTTAAAAGAGACAAAGAAAATTATAGACCTCTCTCCCTGATGAATAGAGATGCAAAAAGCTTAAATGAAATATTAGCAAAATGATTACATCAAGTTATCACTAGGATAATACATTATGATCAAGTAGGATTTATCTGAGGAATGCAAGGCTGGTTCAAAATGAGGAAAAATGCTAGTATAATTAATTGTATCAATAACAAACCAGGAGAAATCATATGATTATATATCAATGGATGCAGAAAAAAATCTTTTGACAAAATACAGCACCCATTCCTACTAAAAATGCTAGAGCATAGGAATAAATGAATTACTCCTTAGAATAATAAGCAGTATCTATATGAAACCATCAACAAGAATAATATGCAATGGGATAGGCTAGAGGCATTCCCATTATGATCATGGGTGAAACAAGGATGCCCATTATCATCACTTCTATTCAATATTGTATTAGAAATGATAGCTTCAGCAATAAGAGAAGAAAATGAAATTGAAGGAATTAGAATTGGGTAGGAAGAGACAAAACTCTCACTCTTTGCAGATGACATGGTGATATTCCTAGAGAATCTCAAGAAAATCATCTAAAAAACTACAAGAAATAATTAACAACACAATCAAAGTCACAGGATAAAAAATAAACCCTCATAAATCTTCAACATTTTGTATATATTAGTAGCAAGATACAGCAGAAAAATCTAGAAAGAGAAATCCCATTCAAAGTAACCTCAGACAACATAAAATACCTGGGAGTCTATCTGCAGAGGCAGACTCAAAATCTTTTTGAAAACAATTACAAAACACTTCTCACACAAATGAAATCAGATGTAAATAACTGGGCAAACATCAACTGCTCATGGATAGACCAAGCTAAAATAATAAAAATGACAATTCTGCTAAAACTAAACTACCCTGCCAATCAAAATTCAGAGAGAAAATTTCTTTAATGAGTTAGAATAATTTGTATGTAAATTCATATAGGGTAATAAAATTAAGAATTTCCATGGATTCAATAAAAAATTTACAAAAAAGGTGGCTTAGCCTTACCAGTTCTAAAGTTATATTATAAACCATCAGCCATCAAAGCTGTCTGGTATTGGCTAAGATAGAGTGGTGGATCAGTGGAGTAGACTAGGAGCAATAGCAGGAAATGATTGTAGTAATCTGCTGTTTGATGAACCCAAAGACTACAACTTTGAGGATAAAAAAACTCTGTTTGATAAAACTGTTGGGAAAATTGTAAATATGCTAACTTCCATGCTAGGAAGTAACTTGGATTAGAACAGCACCTCACACCTTATACCAAGATAAGATCAAAATGGATACAGGATTTAGACATAGAAAAAAAATATTATAAGTAAACTAGAAGATCAAGAAGTAGTTTGCCTGTCAGATCTATGGAAGGGGAAGCAGTTTATGACTAAGGAAGTGATGGAGAACATCATTAAAAACAAACTAGATAATTTTGATTATATTAAATTAAAAAGGCTTTGCACAGACAAAACCACTGTAACCAAGATCAAAAGAAATGTAGTAAAGTGGGAAACAATTTTTACAAATAGTATCTCTGACGAAGGACTCATTTCTAAAATATACAGAGAACTGAGTCAAAGTTTCAAAAAAACCCAAGCTATTCCCCAATTGACAAATGATCAAAGGATATGTAAAGGTAATTTACAGATGAGGAAATCAAAACCATCCTTAATCATATGAAAAATTGCTCTAAATCACTAATTATTAGAGAAATGCACATTAAAGCATCTCTAAGATACCACATCACACTTCTCAGATTGATCAATATGACCAGAAAGGGTCATGATCAGTATTGGAAGGAATGGGGGAAATCTGGGACACTAATGCATTGTTGGTGGAGCTATGAACTCATCCAAACTTTCTGGAGAGCAATTTGGAATTATGCCCAAAGGGCAACAAAAATGTGCATACCCTTTGATCCAGCAATACCGGGAAGAGATGATGAAAAAGGGTAAAAACATCACTTGTACAAAAATATTCATAGCAACAATGTTTGTGGGGGCAAAGAATTGGAAATCAAGTAAATGTCCTTCATTTGGGGAATGACTTAGCAAACTGTGGTATATGTATGTAGTGGAACACTATTGTTTTCATAAGAAACCTGGAGGGATGGGAATTCTGGGAAGTCCTAACTTTGTGGCCTTGCACAAGTCACAACCCCATTGTCTTGTGAAAAAAAAAACTGAAAAAAGAGATATTTACTTTACCCTATGGGGAATTAGAAGAGAAAAAAGGAAGGAAAAACAAAGAGAGAGCTGATAGAAGTGAGGGAAAAAGTCGGAAGGGAAAGGGGAAAGAAAAGGAGGAGGCTAATAAATAGGATAATAGATGGAGGTAGTGTAATCAAAAGCAAAACACTGGTGAGGAGGGAGGGTTGTGAGTAGAGGAGAGAGAGAAATATAAAAAGGGGAGAAATGGGATGGAAATAAATACATACTTTTCAATCATAACTGTAAATGTGAATTGAATGAAGGCTCCCATAAAAGGGATGTACATAGGAGGATGGATAAAAAATATAACCCTACAATATGTTATTTACAAGAAACACATTTGAAGTAGAGATACACAGAGTAAAGGTAAAAGTTTGAAGCAAAATATATTTTGATTCATCTGAAGCATAAAAAAATCAAGGGTTGCAATTCTGATCTCAGATAAAGTAAAACTGAAACTAGATCTAACTAAAATTGTAAAAAGGAAACAAACTACATCTTGCTAAAAATTCCATAGATTTTGAAGTGATATCAATTCTAAACATATATGCAGCAAGTGATATGGTAGTCAAATTCTTGGAGCAGAAGTTAGGTGAGCTATAGGACAAAAAGAGAGAGTAAAAACAATACTAGTAGGGCACCTCAACTTCCACATCTCCAAAGGAGATAAGGCTAACTAAGAAAAAGAAAATTTAAGGAGTTGAGTAGAAGTTAGAAATGTTAGATTTGTTAGACCTCTGAAGAAAACTGAATGAGGATAGAAAGGAATATGCCTTTTGACAATGGAACTTACCACTCAAACAAAAAATGCATTAAAGCACATTTTTGTCATATGTAATTTTTCTAACACCCTTTTTAATTCTATTTTTATTGTGGTTAGAGTTATTTAGTTATGAAAAAGAAAGTTGATTTCTCCCCACTACTATACTTTTGCATTATATTTCTATCTCTAACTCATTTAACTTCTCCACTAAGAATTTGGATAGTATACCATTATATATATATATACATATATGTATGTATTTAATAATTTAATATTGATATTACTTTATTGTCTTTGGTGCCTTTTAGCAAGATACAATTATTTATCTCTTTCAATTAATCTATTTCTACTATTGACTGAGATCAGTCCTGCTACTGCTTTTTTTTTGTTTTTTTTTAACTGGAACTGGATCATAATATATTAGATACCAGTCTTTGACCTTTACTTTGTGTATCTCTCTGTTTCAAATGTGATTCTTGTAAATAACATATTATAGGATTTGGGTATTTGCCTCTGTTGATAGAACTCATCTAAATTACCGTAATCATTATGATTACTAACTTTGTATTTCCCTCAATCCTATCTCCTCATCATTTGTACTTTTCTTTATCCCTCCAGCCTATCCCTCCTCACCCATGTTTTACTTCTGAACACTGCCTCCCTCAATCTGTCTCCCTTCTATGACCCCCTCTCTTTTCTTTTCCCTTTCCTCTTTTATTCTTCTGCTTGTTCTCCTCCTTTTATCAATCCCTCCTTCTTTTACCCCATTTCCTCTCCTAATTCCATAGAGGTAAAGTAAATTTCTAAATCCAACTGAGTGGATGTATTATTCCCTCTTTGAGCCAAATCTGATGAAAGTGATATTCAAGCTCTCTGTGCTGGGACCCACCCACTATTGTGGAAGACAAATCCTGATGTTACTTTTTGCTTCGGCAACACTCCTGACTGGTTATTCAGTCCATCTTTTGTTGTTCTCCTCAAAGAGGACAGGATGTTTAAATTCTGAAGAGATGAGTGAGAAACTCTTGTCATCAAAGGGAAGTATACCATATTTATAACAAGCTTCCTTGGATATACTCGTGGAGTTTCCTTGTCTTGCATGTTCTTCTTTCTCTTGGTGGTTGTCTTCCATAAATTTAGCATTACTTGCCCCTTTCCAGCACCAGTTAAATCAAAATTTTCTAATGCAGCAATTGAGAATATGTGTACAATAAGATTCATTGTATTCAACATAAAGATTGTTTATGCTTTACCGACTATTGCATTTTCATATGTTTGTCATCAATCCTGCCAATTTACAAAAATCTTAAAAAGTACTGTAGGTTCAAACCTACTACATAAATACTCAGATGACAATTTTTTTTTTTATCATAACAGTACAATTGTCAGTAATGATGGCAGTCACCCTCACAGTTCCAGTCACATTTCTCATATGATTCCAGTAGAGGAGAGAGGTCCCAGTTCCAGCTTCCAGTCAAGTCTGAAAGCAGAAAGGGAAAAACCAGGAGAAGACTAACAAACCAGCAATGAAAAGACTCTGACCCTGAACAGCTATCATGAATTCCTTGAAGGGCTTGAAAATTTTGTTTTTCAAAATCAAATAAAATTGGTAGAGTAAAATATACATAAAGAAATTTTAAAAGGAAGAAAATTATGAAAAGATAATAGCTTGATAAAAGAAGCACAAAAATACTGGAGAAAATAACACCTTAAAAAGCAGAATTAATGAAATAAAAAGGAAGTACAAAAATTGACTGAAGATGAGACCTCCTTCAAAAGCAGAATTGGGAGGTAGCTAGGGGGCACAGTGGATAGAGCACTGGCCCTGGAGTCAAAAGTACCTGAGTTCAAATCTGACCTCAGCCACTTAATAATTACCTAGTTGTGTATAGCCTTGGGCAAGCCATTTAACCCCATTGCCTTGAAAAAAAACTAAAAAAAAGCAAAATTGGTCAACCCAAAAAACAGAGAACAAAAATCACCAAAGAAAATAATTCCTTAAAAATTAGAATTGGGCAATTGGAAGTTAATGAATCTGTGAGAAATTCAGAAAGAATAAAATAAAACCAAAAGAATGAAAAATATAAGAAAACATGAAATACCTACTTGGAGAAACAACTGGCATAGAAAATAGACCAAGGAAAGAAAATTTTAAAAATTATTGACTGCCTTGAAGCCAAAATCAAAGAAATATTCAAGACATCATCTTTCAAGAATTGTTAAGAAAAACTGCCCTAATATCCCTCAAACTCGAGTGTAAAATAGAAATTAAAAGAATTTACTGAGAAGTGGAGTCAAGATGGTAGAGAAGTACTAAATCAAGATCTTTCAAATTCCCCTCCAAGCAATTTTATAATTTATTATTTATTATTATTATTATTATTTTTATTTTATAATAATACCTCAAATCATACTCCAGTGTTACAGAATCAACAAAAGATGAGGTGAAACCAAAAAAAAAGGGATATTCAAGTAATTCTCATCCTGTCCCTTCTTTATCTCTACTGTAATAGGTAATTTCCATCTCTTTATGTGACACAATTTACTCTGTCTCCCCTTTCCTCCTTTTCCAGTACAGTATCTTTTTATTGTTTCAATTTTTTAAATTACTGATCAAAATCAGATTCTGCTCATACCTTCTATCTATATTGCTCTAACAGATTTCAAGTTTTGAATATCTTCCTCTCACATAGGGATGTAGCAAGTTTAATATTTCTATTTCATTTTTTTGTCTCTTGAGTATCATATTTGAAAATCAAATATTTTGTTAAATTCTAGTTTTTTCATCAGGAAAATTTGAGAGCCACATTTTTTTTAAATGCCCATTTTTTTCCCTTGAAAGAGTGTGCTCAATTTTTCTGTGTTGCTGATTCTTGGTTGTAATCCAAGGTACTTTATCCTCCAGAAAAAAAGGATATTATATTCTTGACCCTTCAGTGATTTAATGTTGATTCTGCTAAATACTGTGTAATCCTGACTATGGCTCCTTGGAATTTGGATAGCTTCCTTCTGACTACATACAGGATTTTCTCCTTTATCTGATCATTATGAAATTTGACTAATATTGTTTGGCATTTTCATTTTGGCACCCCTTCAGTAAGTAGATGATCAGCATATTGTTTCAATGACCATTTTAACGGATATCAGGAAAGTTTGTCTTAATGATTTCTTGAAAGATGTTGTTCAGCTATTTATTTGCAAGACAATGGGGTTAGGTGACTCCTCCAAAATCACACAGCTAGGTAATTATTACATGTCTGAGGCCCTATTTGAACTCAGCTCCTCCTGACTTCAGGGATGGTGATCTATGCATTGGACAACCTAGCTGCCCCAGGCTATTTTTTGATCATATCTTTCAAGTAGTTCAAGATGTCTTAAATTACCTCTCAAATTACCTCTCATTGATCTGTTTTACAAGTTGGTAGTTTTTTCCAGATGAGATATTTTACATTATTTTCTTTTTTTCTTTTTTTTTTCCTTCTGCTTGACTAATTCTTGATGTATCATAAGTCATTAGCCTTCATTTGTTCCTGTCTATTCTTCAAGGAGTTATTGTCTTCAGTTAGATTTCACATCACCTTTTACATTTGAATGTGTTTTTATTTTTAATAAAATTATTTTCTTTTTGTAATTGCCCAATTGGGTGTTTTTAAAGAATTTATTTTCTTCAGTAAATGTTTGTGCTTCAAGATTTCAAATTTCTCTCATATTTATTTTCCCAATTTTTCTACTTGAATTTTAAAATCCTTTTGGGAGTTCTTACAAGATTTTTGTGGGGCTGGAGATTGAGTTGTATTCTCCTCTGCATTTTCACAAGTAGTGCTTTTTCTGCCATTCTCTTCTCAAATGGTTTTTGCCCATCCTTGTCTCCAAAGTAACTTTCTATAGTGCTGACTTTTCTCTTATTCTTTCTGAGTTTTCTTTGACCTCTGTCTCAATCATCTTGTTTTGAGGAAAGGGCTCATTCATAGTCTTTCTTCCTTCAGGACGCCAATAACTTTCTATTTGGGCTGAGGCTTCCATCTATAAAAGGGTTTCCAGCACAAACCCATTGACTGTACAAGGGTCTGACCTGTGTTAGAGTTCTCCCAGTTGGGCTTAATGTGCTCTTAGCCTGTTCAGCCAGGACCCTTCACCCCAGTTCTGTTCCCTCCATACCCCACCCATAAGTAGAGACTGGTTTCAATTCCCTACCCTGGGCACATTCCTTCTCCACCCAATATGAATCCTGATAGAAGCTACTTCACTCTTTTTGTTTTGTGAATTCTGTTACTCCAGAATCCTTTTAGAGGTTTGAATAATATTGTTTCTGAGGAAAACCTAAAAGATTTTTAGAAAGTTCCTGGCTTCTCTCTGGCATTTTGACTCTGTCCTAGAGATGACATTTTTAATGAATTTAGTCCCAAAAGGTAAAGGAATTATAGAAAAATAGAAAAAATGGAAGAATCAGGTCAGGTTTTTTTCTTCCTTTATTTTTCTGGATTGTGTAGACACAGGAATATTTGTAAATAATTGGAAATGAGGGGCAGCTAGGTGGTGCAATGGATAGAGCACCTACCCTGAAGTCAGGAGGACCTGAATTCAAATCTAACCTCAGATACTTAATAATTATCTAGCTGTGTGACCTTGGGCAAGTCACTTAACCCCATTGCCTTACCAAAAAAGAACCACCATAAATAATTAGAAATGAATCAATGGATGGGAAGAGATTGGAAATAAATAATACTTTGGAGACAACAGACAATATAATCTATTGAAGAAAATGAGAACAAATGGACTTACTTGATCATGTTAAAAATATAGCCTCAATAAAGAGTAAAACTAACTCATCTTGTGAGATAAGGTAAAAGGAGATAGTTGCAAAAGGCATATGATATTACATGATGAACAGGATAAAAGGAGGAGTTCACAGTGAATAGCCTCAATTTTTTCCCTGTAAAATATGAGTTGAGTATCATAGTTGATCAGGTAAGGGATGAGAAAAGCATAAGTCTGAGAATGGATGAGAATATTTGGAAAAACCTCTGTGGAGAATTGGATGGTGAATTAATGCAAAAGTTATAATAGACTTGCCAAATAGAGATGGTCCAATTGTGAGTGTATAACATAAATTTATAGTGGACCTGAAAGAATTGCTTATTTTTCTCCATCTTCATTCAAGAGCATATTTATAGGAGAAAAGACAGCATTAAGTGATAGTGATCCAAGGCTGATGTTTGGCAGGGCACAGAATGATAGGAAGATAGAGTTTCAGGTTAAAGAGAGGGCATCAATTAATTGAATGTTACATGATGAATTGATTCACGAAGGAGGTCAATATGGGAATAAAAAGATGAATGAGTAGATAACTGGGAGAGAAGTGAGGCATCAAGTTATTCAATGTCATGGTAGAAGTGAAAAGCAAGATTTTTATAAGGGAATACAGAAGAACAGGTCAAAAATCAATTGATTGTAGTCAAGTATGGTGATTATAGAATTTTTGAACAAAGAATTGCTATACTTCAAGTGATAAGAATAAGTATATGACATTGCACATGGCTGAAGTTGATTAAGAGTAGGTCAATGAAAAGTGAGTAGGTTCAAGAAATGAATGGTGAGGATGTTTGAGGTTTAGTCAATATGTATGTTAAAATTATTTCGTATGATTTTGGTATGAGTATATGTTTGTATGTATTACAATCATCTGAACTATTAAAATTGCTAGGTACTCATATGTGACACAACCCCATCAGCCCATTTCTCTTTCTCTTTCCCTCTCTCTCACACATAGAAGAATCTGACATCAAAATTGCCATATCTTAGAGAAACAGTCTTTTTCAAGGAAGTTCAAATCCTGAGATAAAATATATTTGAAAATCATAATTCTGCTCTGATTACCTGATTCCACCTCATTACACCACATTCCCTGTCCCCAGACATCAATAAATTGAATGTTACATGATGAAAAATCCCTAACATTTATGCCTCTAGTTGTCTGCCAATTTAAGTAAAGAGAAACTGAAGGACATACATCGTGAAAATATACAAAGAAAAATGTAGTTTTTAAAAATTAAAATATGAGAATGCAGTCTTTAAAAATCAGTCAGCTCCTCTGGTGAACTCCAAAGGCAAAAAGGGACTTCAGATGCTAATTATAGCATCTTCTTGCCTCAAGATAGCTTTCACATTTCAATTCAAATATTATTATGAATCTCCAAGGATATCCTTCTCTATCCTGACTCACTTATCCCTTCAGGTGTCTCATATTCTATTTTTAACAACTAAAATGATGACAAAGGAAATAAGATATGCTATAAAAAAAGATCTAGATATGCAGAAAAATGGCAGCTAGGTGGTACCTAGAGCAACAGATGTATAGAGCATCAGAACAGGAATCATAAAGACCTGAACTCAAATCCAATTTCAGACATTTAGTAGCTATGTGATCTTGGGTAAGTCACTCTTTGCCTTGGTTTCTTCATCTATATAAAGAGTTGCAGAAGGAAACAATCCTAATATCTTTGTCATGAAAATTCCAAATGAAGTTATGACTCAACAACAATAACTAATACAGGAGGAGAGATGGGATTAAATCATTCCTTCAATTCTTGCTATTTGTGCGACCTTCTTTTCCCCTCAATACCCTTACCGACAAAACGTAGACAATAATCGCTACCTTTTGATGCTAAAATATGAGCAATGAGACCTGTGTTCATTACTAATTGTTGCTTTTCAGGAAATTATCACAACCAAAGTATAAGTATCTTCATTTGTGAGGAAACAATTGCACTGGTATTTAAAATTCTATATAATAGTGTTATCAACCATGCTGCGTTGCTCTTTCATTAAGGACTACTTGTTCTTGATTCTTTGTAATGGGTAAATAACATGCTCCTATGACTATATTGAAGCACATTTGCCAAAGAAGAAGAAGAATACATTGTAATAGAAAGAAGTTTTGTGAAATTCCATTCCCATGATATTTCCTAATCTGAAGATTTAGGCATTTCCAAGCAAAATGGATACAATCATCCTGTAATGATTTTAATGAACTCATGCTGGCTCATAGCAAATACTTCTTTTTTAGATGACTTTGATAATATATTCCAGAATTTTATCCAAACTTGTGACATAATAATGTTGGGAATATGCTATATTTTCCTTGTATTAAATTAAATTGGAATATTCACATATATTTAGGACAGAATGATGCCTATGCTACAATTTAAAAAAAATAATGAATAGTGATAGAGAAATGCCATTTCAATATTATTTCCAGATCCTGGCTTGTGATGTAGAATTATGAAATGAGTTCCCTTCTATTCTCTCAAAATTTTTTATTTCAATTTATTATTTGAAAATAAACGTAGGGGTGGCTAGGTGGTGTAGTGGATAAAGCACTGGCCCTAGAGTAAGGAGTACCTGAATTCAAATCCAATCTCAGACACTTAATAATTTCCCGGCTATGTGGCCTTGGGCAAGCCAGTTAACCCCATTTTCCTTGCAAAAACCTAAAAAAATAAAAAAAGTAAAAACATAAATGTGATTGATATATTTTCTCTTTACATAAAATAATTTCATTCTTTATCCCACTATCTTCTCTACTTATCCAGGTAAATTATTTCATATATAATTCAAGGAAGTGTTTGATTTTTTGTCTCTAAAAATAGTATCATGATTGTATTACCAGTCCTTGACTCAGTACTCAACATTTAGGAAAAAAGATTAGGAAAAGAAAATAAATACTATAGACTAGGCAGTGAGCTAAGCACTTTTCAAATATTTTATTTAATCTGCACAATGATTCTTGAAGGCAGATAATGCAATTATGTGCATTTTAAAGATAGCTCCATAGAAGAGATAAAGGCATCTCCCCAACTCTTTTGTATTTTATATTTTTTTTAAATTTTTATTTAAGACAATGAGATTAAGTGATTTGTCCAAGGTCACACAGGTGGGGAATTATTAATTGTCTGGGGTTGGATTTGGACTCAGGTGTTCCTGACTCCAGGGTTGGTGCTCTATCTACTATACCACCTAGCTTTCCCCTACTCTTTTTTTTAAGAAGGTATCTAATTTTGAAACATTTCCTATATTTTCAGGTTTCTTGTGTATATTGCTTATTTTCTCCTTTTCCAATATTAGGAAAACTTTCTAATATTAAAAGAGGGAAGTGTACAGAGTGAAATTTAGGTAGTGTTAAATGGTGAAAAATAATTTTTAGTACAGTAAACAATCAACATTGGGAAAAAAATCTTATAATGTTTCACACATCATTTTCTACCTTAAAAAAGAAGCTGGTGAAGAAGATTGTTTTTTCAATACAATTTCTTGGGGTCCAATGGTGATTTTTCCTTTTTGTAAATTAATTTTATTAGTTTAATGACTGAGATGTCTTATCTCACCATATATATATATATATATATATATATATATATATATATATATATATATATATATATGGCTGTTTTACAATGATCGCTAGAAGTATAGGGATTATTCACCATCAGATATCATTTTGATGAATAAGGGAGTTTTGACCTAAGCCAATTCTCACCTGGGTTGGTTCATCCCTTGATACTTTAATTTTGTAATATTTCCTCTTCATATTTATTGCGAGTTTATTTGTTGGCTTATACTTTTTTAAAAAAATTTAACCACTTTTTCTCCAATAGGCTATGTTTTTTTAATAATTTAAAAAATTAGATGAACAAAATTTTATGTTATTCTATTATCTTTAATAGTTAATGTTTTTGCTGAGACTTTTCCCTTTGAATTACTGATTAAAATTTCACTATTAAGTCTCTAGGTATAAGTTTAATTTATCCTCTCTGAATTGAGCACTTTTTTTTTTACTCTGTTATGGTCTGTAAAGGTAGAATTTCTTTTTAAAATATTATTACTTTTTTACCCTAACATGCTATCTATTTTTAAGTGGAATGAAGTGCTTATTATTAGTGTTCCAATTCAGAAGGTGTTATAAATATATTAATTTTAAATTGTCCAACTTTTTTTAATGTAATCTTATCTATCATTCTAATGACTGAAAACAGAAAATAGTCTTTAATTTTGTATGTCAGTCTACAATCTTGTATTTGGGAGAGTCCCCCAGGGAGATGGTTTTGGCTCTGTGTACACTAACATTTTCATCATTGACTTGGGGGGGGGGGGGGGGAGATAGTAGGCTTATTTAACAAATATGTACCTATAACAAAACTGATGAAGAACAACTAATGCATTCAATGACAGAAGCAAGATTTAAGATATAAAAAAATGAATCTTTGACTAAATCTAATAAAAATTAATTATAAAGTGTTATACCTGGGTTTAATAGTACAAAATGGGAAAGCATCATTTTATCTGAATGAGGGCTCAGATTTTATGGGACTATATGTGTGTGTGTGTGTGTGTGTGTGTGTGTGTGTGTGTGTGTGTGTATTTTAAGTATACTATATGATTGATTTGAATCAACATTGTAATATAAGAAATAAAAATGTTAATTTGAACATAGCTCATTACACACACACACACACACACACATACACACACACACACGAAAACACAAATTATATATGATGTCCAGAATAGGTAAGAAAAAGTTCCACTACCACTACCATATTATGATACATTCTGAGATCTCCACATTTGGATGTGTATAATCATTTTTATAATTTAAAATCATTTATAATTATAATCTAGGAAAGATTAAGAACTTGAGAAGGATAGGTGACCTTACATCAGAGACCAGAAATTTGGAAGTTGCAAAATTCATATAAATTTTTTTTTAATTTTCATAATGTTAACATCTTCCCAATAACAGTAGAAACCTCCCTACCATTAGATAAGATTTTCCAACTATGTGTCTAATGTAAAGTCTTCCCCTCATGGGGGTGGTCTCCTTGTGTCTCTCCCACAAACAAGAATGGTATCTTCAGTTCTCCACTCTTGCTTTACAAAATTTGTCAACAAAGCTAATTATTTTTCATATTATCGACATCAATGTTGATTTGAAAATGCTTTAATTCTTGTCCTAAATTAATACCAAAATGAATTTTGTTTCTGAGTCCAGAGAAGGACAAACATAATAGCAAAAAAACCTCAAAATGAATCTGTAACATGATTTTTTAAACATCTGAGGAAAATTAGCTTATAAAATATATGCAAAGGGTGTGATAGGTGTCCTCAAGGTGTCAGAAGGCTTTTATGTAGGAAAGGGATTGGAAAATTAGAAATAATAAATGAAACTTGCAAACGAAAACCTTTTCTATTCATTATAATTGCTGTTAAGTGGAATTGACTGCCTCAGTTTTGGTTTCCTCTTATTAACTAAAGAGGTCAAAGGTTGTCAATCTATCCATCAAGAAAAGGTTAATTGACATTTTCTGAGTATAGTGTAATGTATTCTTGTTCAAGTATAGATTGAACTTTCAGATAAAGTAATGCTTTCCCATTTTGTACTATTATTTTTTTTTTGTATTTTTTGCAAGGTAATGGGGTTAAGTGGCTTGCCCAAGGCCACACAACTAGCTAATTATTAAATGTCTGAGGCTGGATTTGAACTCAGATACTCCTGACTCCAGGGCCAGTGCTCTATCCACTGCACCACCTAGCTGCCCCCCCCCCCAATTTTGTACTATTAAACTCAGATATAACACTTTATAATTATACCTAATACAAATTAATTGTTATTAGATTCAGTCAAATATTCGATATTTTTGTTTTGAAATTCAATGAATTTTTAAATGGACATTGAAGGAAGTGAAGAATTGCAAAAGATGTGTATATTAATGTAGAGAAATTATATGGAGAAATGCCTAGAATCTAGCAATGATGGAAATAATGATGATAATAGAAAGCAGTCTAACTTTACTGAATTGTAGAATGTTAAAAGTGGAATGCTATTAGATTAATATCACAAAGCTTGGACCAATATTTTGAAGATCTTTTTATTTGTTTATTTTATTTAAGTAGCACCAACACAATGCAATTTCCCAAGAAAGTGAAACTGATATTTCATATTGAATAGCATTTTTCTATTTAACAGGGTGCAATTCATATACTATCAAGAACTCAAATATTTTTTAAATCTTTGATGCTTTCTCTTTCTTGAAGAACTAAAAGACATTAAGATACTGTGATTCAGAAATATATCCTTTTAGTCATCTTTGTTCCAGTGTAGTTGTGTAAAGAGAAAAGTTGTCCCTCCTTTGAGTATCTATGTTTCTTAATTTTTAAAGTGAAGAAAATGGAAAAATATTATCTCAAAAGTTTCTTCCAGTTATATTATTATTCTAAGTCCCATTAGAGTTCCAAAATTCTATATTCTAGATTTTATCGTATTTTCTGATATAATCTTTAACTAGTGCATTTTAGTTTAGTATGGTACCATAGAAATAGCGCTTGATTTCATCTCGGATCTGAGTATATAATTTTGCAATGCCACTTGTTCTTGTGTGACTATGAATAAATCATTTAAGTTATTTGAACCTCAGTTAGTCATCTGTAAAAAAGCAATATGTTGAATTAGAACCCATATGAAACACATTCTTGTTCTAAATCTATGATCATGTGATGCTGATCCCTATGGGATCATAAGGACCTATCAAACACCAATGTTCTTTATTTCTTTTTAAATGACCATGTTTCTTACTATACATCATTGAGTTTTATTTCAATGAAGGATCGTTTTTGCTAAATATCTGGCATCCTTGGACACTTTCAATTTTTCAATAATCTTAGAGTAGATTTTCCATATTTCATGCATTTTAATCTACTAACCTTATCCTATATTTTTTAGAAGACAAGGTATTCAAAAGAGTTGGACAAATAAATTATAATTTTTTTCTTTTCATGTCCAGAGGTGAACACAGTATGTAGCACATAGAAATTGATTAATAAAATACTTTTTGATATTATCAAGATGAAGAGGACAAGGAAGGTAGGGATGACGATGAGGCTAATGATGGAAAGGGAAGGGAGTTTTAACGTCAGCTATTACAATTCATGAATAGTTAGGTAGCATCATAGATAGAGTACCAGGACTGGAGTTAGGTAGATTAATTTTCACGAGCTCAATCTGACCTCAGACTAGCTCTGTTGCCTTAGGCAAATCACTTAATACTTTTTGCCTCAGTTTCTTCATCTTTAAAATGAGTTGGAGAAGGAAATGGCAAACCACATTGACATCTTTGACAAACCCCTAATATTGGACAAAGGGCTAGACATGACTGAACTGATTGAATAGCAACAATATTAGAACTCATCCATTTGAAAGATGAAGAAACCATGTTCTTATAGGGGAATATTTATATGATTTCGTAAGTATACACAGTAGTGCTTATAAATCAATCAATTAAGAGCAGTTATTAAATTATTTCCTTGTCAGGAACTGTACAAAACACTGGGGATATATAGAGAGTATCTTCCCAATTACTTAACTCTCCCAAGTGACTGAATTGTGTCTCCCCAATGAGATTTTAATTTGATAAACATTTACTTAATAAGCACCCAGTGTGCTTAAGGCTAGGAATGCTATACAAATTAAATAAGACACAGTCACTTCCATTAAGGAAATTACAGTATCTCCTTGATAACTCGGCTGGGAAGAAATGCACATCACCCAATCTAGAAGATTTATCTTATATATAAGCCTATATAGTGTATATGTTCATATGATAATTTTGCACTTATTAAGATCCAAATAGAGAAAATGATTTTCCTAAAGTTTTATTATTAAAAAGGAACTAAGAGGCAGCTAGGTGGTGTAGCATAGTGGATAAAGCACTGGCCCTGGAGTCAGGAGTACCTGGGTTCAAATCCGATCTCAGACACTTAATAATTACCTAGCTGTGTGGCCTTGGCTAAGCCACTTAATCCCGTTTGCCTTGCAAAAAAAACCTAAAAAAAAAAAGGAACTAAGCCAGATTCAAACTTAAGAACTCTGATTATAAATCAGTGCCATCTCCACTTCATTTTTGTATCTTCACTTTTATGGTTATTTGCTGTCTGATGTTGTTTTCTTCCTTTTATTTGGGCCTCAGTATATATATCTGGGTACATAATAAACTTTCAATTAAAATTAGGTAAATAAATGAATGTTATTAGGTAAGGCTTGTTTCTACTATTCTTTCTATTTATTCTTCTTGCTTTTATGGCACTCAAAGCTTATCCAGTTCTTAAATTGTTAATTATTTGCCCCTGTTACATTGGGGTTAATCCTTTAGAGCAATTAGATCTTTTAGAGTGTTTAATTAGGGACTACTATTTTATTCAAGCTCTAGGAACTCAGAAGAGAGATTATCAGAATTCTTACACCCAAGGTCCTAGACAGGATCATTTTTGTACCTTAAAAAATAAAACTGAGACTATTTCATTCTTTCTTAAAATAGATTATATATGGCAAAATACTTGTGGAATATGTGTAGAATTTAACAAAAATGTCTCTATATCTCTCTCTTAATAATAGCAAAACATTTTCTTAACAGAAATAGTTCAATTAGAAAAAATTATAAAGCATCAAGAACAACAATAACATTTATGTGTTTAAGTTTTACAGAAAACTTTAAAATATTCCATTTTATATTCACACAACTCTGAGAGGTAGGAGCTTTAATCCCCATTTTATGGGCAAGGAAACTGAGGATGAAACCTGTTCAATAGTTTGTCCAAGATCATATAAATAGAAAGTGGCTGAGCTAGAATACGAATTCAGAACTTCCTGACTCTAGGACTAGTACTTTATTCACTGTGGAATCTGGCTTCATAATGCACATATATAAATATAAACATATATAAATGGTTATTTATTAAATCTAAACAATTTTCAAGGCCTTGTGTCCATACTAAAATTATAAGTAACAAAATGATTAGAGTTTCCATTTGGGTGTTTCTTATAGTTTACCACCCTTTTACTTGATACATTTTATAGTTAAGGAGGATGAAATGATTTGCCTATGGTCACAAAACCATTAGATAGCAGACCTTGGCCTCAGTTTTCAATGTCATCTGATCCCAAGTCTAGTTGTATTTCAAGATGTATTTCCAAACAGCTAGTATTTCATTGTTGTGGGTTCTCCCTTCAGACAAATAAATTCTGGTCCTTCTTTGACTTAGGAACTGAACTTTCACGAACTGAAATAGGTGTAGTGGAGGGGAAATAAATGACCAGAAATAAATGACCTTTGATAAATACAGTCTTTGCTTTAGGCAACCCCGTTTTCAGAGGCACACAGTTCATTGTGCAGATTGTTTGAGGTCTTTTTAGGTGTTATCTTAGCACATCTATCATGAGTATAACCTATAAGATAAGAACCTGAGATTAATTTTCCATAAAAGTATAGTCCAGGGCCGGCTAGGTGGTGCAGTGGATAGAGCACTGGCCCTGAGTTCAAATCCAGCCTCAGACACTTAATAATTACCTAGCTGCGTGGCCTTGGGCAGGTCACTTAACCCCATTTGGCTTGTAAAAAAACCAAAAAAAGGGTAATCCACAGAGAAGAACTTGATTGAATGGTAAAAGAAAAATAAGATAATGGAGTGATGTTGTTGATCTGGAATGTCAAATTGCAACAATGAATGTAGGACTCACTTTGATTCCAGAGAAAAAATTATTTCACATCCCACCAATTGAGGAAGAAATGAATTCATGGTTGCTTTTGCCCCTGAATGCCCCAAAATAACATCATGTTAAAAAACAATTTAATATTTATTTATATAGAATATATATCAGTGAATATAATACTGCATATGTGAAAAAACAATTTATACATTTTTGATTATGGAATATACATGAACATATGCATATTTTAAACAGTCTCATTTGGTTGTGTTGGCAAGAATCAATGGACAAGTAACATTATCTCAAATTAAGTTAAATGCAATTACTAAATGGAATTATAGTATAAGATAAAGCAGGCTAAAGGGGAATGAAGAGAACTGCAAATCATTTCTCATTTCTAAGCTTACTATACCACTTTGAACAAGTCACCTAATTTCTCCAGATGAAGAGATGAACCTTTCTAACATGAAGGGGTAGAACTAGATGACCTACTAGGACAAATTTCAATTATAAAATAAATTAAAAAAAACAATACTAACAAAACAAAAAAAAACACTTTAGAATCTGATGAACATTAAATTCACGTTTTTAAAAAAAAATATCTCATGTATTTCTTTCCCTTAATTCTTCATAACAAAAATGACTAATGAGTAAACATGTTTAACACAAATGTATATGTAAAATATTAACCTGACTGCTGCTGAAGGGAGGGGAAAGGGAAGGAAGGGTGGAAAGAAATTTTGCAACTTAAAAATATATACATGCATATGGATGAATGTTTTTTCTTTTGTTTGCATTTTTCTTCTCTTTTTTATTTTCATCCATTAGTATATGCATGTTTTCAAGTTACAAAATTCCCTCCACCCTTCCTTCCCAACCCCCTCCCCTCAGTGGGGAACAGTCAGGTTAGCATTTTACACACATATTTTCTCAAACATATTTACAAATTAGTAATTTTTGGCATCAGGAATTTGGATTAATGGAAACAGATAACCTAAGAGATATCTTTTATAAAGTGTTCATCAGATTCTGTAGGGGTGGTTTTTATTTCTGTCTAATGTTCTGTTTTCCTTTGGTTTTCTTCCTCTGGTTGGGAATAATATAGTCCATAACCAGTCTAATATAGTTGTCCAGGTCCTCTGGACGAGAGGAGTTGCTTCCACCAAAGTTGCTCATCTCATACTGTGTTGATGTGTATATTGTTCTGTTGACTCAACTCCCTTTTGTCAGCATCAGATCCCATAAGTCATTCCATGCTTCTCTCCAATCTAAACGTATGTAGTTTCTTATAGAACTATTATATTCCATAGTATTCATGTACCATATCTTGCTTAGTCATTCCCCATTTGATGGACATCCCCTCAATGTCTAATTCTTTGCTACTACAAAAAGAGCTGCTATGAATATTTTGGAGCATATAGGACTTTTCCCTTTTTTAATATTTTCTTCTAAATATAGACCTAGAATTGGAATTGCTGGGTCAAAGGGTACGAACAGTTTTATTACTCTTTTAGCATAGTTCCATGTTGCTCTCCAGAAAGGTTGGACCTATTCACAACTCCACCAGCAATTATCAATGACCCAATCCTCCCATAACCTCTCCAACACTGATCAGCTTCCTTTTTTTCTCATCTGAGTTAATCTAATAGGTGTGAGATCATACTTCATTTCTGTTTTAATTTGCATTTCTCTAATCAACAGACTGTCTGTTTATATCCTTTGACTATTTATCAAATGGGGAGTGACATAAATTTGATGCAATTCTCTCTATAGATATTTCAGAAATGAGACCCTTATCAGAACTCCTGGTTGTGAAGATTGTTTGCCAGCTTTTTATTTTTCTTCTAATTTTGGCAGCATTGATTTTATTAGTTCAAAAATATTTTTTATTTAATTATTCAAAATCATTCATTTTGCAGTTTATAGTGTGCTCTAATTCTTGTTTGGCCATAAATGTATCCCTTTTCCATAGATCAGATAGATAGAATTTTTTTGGTCTATTAATATTTCTATGGTATCTCTCTTTATGTCTAAATCCTGTACCCATTTTGACCTTATTTTGGTATAGGGTGTGAGATGCAGATCTATGCCTAGTTTTTGCCATACTGTTTTCCAGTTTCCCCAACAATTTTTGTCAGCTAGTGAGTTCTTATTCCAGAGGCTGATGTCTTTGTTAAATAGTTGATTACTCTAATCATTTACTACAGCTCCTCTTGAACCTATTCTAATCCACTGATCCATTACTCTATTTCTTAAGCAGTACCAGGCAGTTTTGATGACTGCTGCTTTATAGCATAGTTTGAGTTCTGGTAGAATTAGGCCAGCCTTCTTTACACTTTTTTTCATCAGTTTCCTTGCTATTCTTGCCCTATTATTGCTCCAGATGAAATTTGTTACTATTTTTTCTAGGTCAGTAAAGTAGCTATTTGGTAGTTTGATTGGTATCGCACTGAATGAGTACTTTAATTTGGGTAAAATTGTCATTTTTGTATTATATTAGCTCACCCTAACCATGAACATTTGACATTTTTTTTCCAGTTATTTAGGTTAGACTTTATGTGGTTGAGGAGGGTTTTATAATTGTGTTCATACAGTTTGTGGGTTTGTCTTGGGAAGTAGATTCCCAAGTATTTAATGTTATCTACAGTTATTTTCAATGAAATTTCTCTTTCTATAGCTTGTTTGTAGACTTTGTCATTCATATATAGAAAAGCTGATGATTTATGTGGGGTTATTTTATATCCTGCTACTTTGATGATTTTGTTAATTGTTTCAGGGAATTTTTAGATGATTTTCTTGGGTTCCCTAGGTATACCATCATATCATCTACAAAGAGTAAAAGTTTTGCTTCCTCATTGCCAATTCTGATTCCTTCAATTTATTTTTTTCTCTTATTGCTACTGCTAGCATTTCCAATACTATCTTGAATAGTATTGATGATAATGGGCATCCTTGTTTCACCCTGGAATTTATTGGAAATGTTCTGAGTGTATTCCCATTAAATGCAATATTTGTTGATGGTTTTATATATATATATATATATATATATATATATATATATATATACTATTTATTATTATTATTTTAAGGAAAAATCCATTTATCCCTAACTTTCTAGTGTTTTTATAATAGGAATGGATATATTTTATCAAAGGCTTTTTTAGCACTTCTTGAGATAATCATATTGTTTCTGTTGGTTTTACTATTGATATGTTTAATTATGTTGAGTGTTTTCCTAATATTGAACTTTCCCTACCGGCAAGGCATGAATCCAACTTGATCATGGTGTATTATCGTGGTAATAATTTGCCTTAGTCTCAGCAAACATATTCATGGGGGGGGGGTGGATCTATAATTTTCTTTGTCTGTTTTGGTTCTCCCTGGTTTAGGCATCAGCACCATGTTAGTGTTATAAAAGGAGTTTTGCTGAACTCCTTTCTCTCCTATTTTTTTAAAATAGCTTATGTAGAATTATTTTTTCCTTTAATGTTTGGTAGAATTCACTTGTAAATCCATTGGGATCTGGAGACTTTTTCTTAGGGAGTTTATTGATAGTTTCTTCAATTTCTTTTTTTGGAGTTGAGTTTATTTAAGTAATTTATTTCATTCTTTCTTAATCTGGGTAGTTTGTATTTTTGTAAATATTTATCCATTTCACTCAAATTGTCTAATTTTTGGCATATAGTGTGGGAAAGTAGCTCTGAATTATCTCTTTAATTTCCTCCTCATTGGTGGTGAGTGAGATATTCCCTCTTAAGAGTTAATATTCCTAGTGAAGTCCTCTTAGGGTTAAACACCATTAAAACAAAGACAGACCATTACTCTTAAACTATTCTTAGAAGAAAGAGGGCGAGAAACCTTGCATTCCAAGCCAAGAACCCTCCCAATTCTGTTGGGAGCAAAGTAGTGGACTATTTCCAGAGAGAACCTGCATTTTTAGTCACCTATTTGATGATAAAACTATCTTAACTGGCAGACAATAGACTATTCCCATGAGAAAAACCTTGCATTCCAACTAAGCTCATAAGACTCCTCTTATTTGATGATAAGTAGACTGCTACTTCAATAAGATATTTATAATCCTGAAGATTATTCTCACCATCTGGATGGTGAGGTAAAATTTTCTGAAAACCTTTCCTTCTTTTCTTTGTTGTTGGGGTAGGTTTTCACAAGTAGAATGTAACTCTGAAGACTAACCAGTGAGTCAACATAGAGGGATGATAGGAAAGAGAAGGGGATCACATTAAGCCATATAATCTTGCTTTACAATTTGGGGCAGCTCCTTGATCTTCACTACCTTTATGAGACTTGGAGTGTGCCCTTTTCTCAAGAAAAGCTAAAATAAACTTTCTTTTTTTGCTAAGAAGAGTCTCTATATTTTTTTTAAAGTGGATTTTTATCCCACACAGTGGTTAGTTCACCCTTTTCATTTTTGATACTGTTGATACTGCTTATCTTCTTTCTTTTTTTAAAAATCAGATTGACAGAAAGTTTGTTTATTTTATTGGCTTTTTCATAAAACCAACTCTTCATTTTATTTGCGAGATCAATGTTTTTTTATTTTCTATTTTATTAATCTCTCCCTGAATTTTTCAGAATTTCTAATTTGGTATTTAATTTGGGTTGTTTAATTTGTTTTGTTCCTAGCTTTTTTAGTTTCATACCCAATTCATTGATCTCCTCTTTCTCTATTTTATTTATATAGGCATTTAGATATATAAAGTTTCCCCTTAAAACTGCTTTTGCTGCATCCCATAAATTTAGGAACGATGTCTCATTATTATCATTTTCTTGGATATAATTTCTGATTTATTTCTATGATTTGCTGTTTGATCCACCCATTATTTAAGATAAAGTGATTTAATTTCCAATTAGTTCCTGGTTTATCTTTCCCTGGCCTCTTATTTCAAGCAATTTTATTGCATATGAGAAGTGTGTATTTATTATTTCTGCCTTTCTGCATTTGATTTTAAGGATTTTGTGCCCTAGTTCATGGTCAATTTTGGTGAAGGTGCCATGAATTGTCGATAAAAAGGTACATTCATTTCTATCTCCATTAAGTTTTCTCCAGAGGTTTATCATATCTAATTTTTCCTAAGATTTCATTCACCTTCTTAACTTCCTTGTTTATTTTGTTGTTAGATTTATCTTGTTTGGAGAGAGGGAGATTGAGGTCTCCCATTATTAAAGTTGTGCTGTCTATTCCTCCCTGTAATTCACTCAGATTTTCCTCTAGGAATCTGGATGCTATACCACTAGGTACATACAAGATTTGTAAAGATATAGCTTCATTACCAATGGTGCCTTTTAAGAAGATGTAGTTTCCTTCCTTATACCTTTTAATGAGATTGATTTTTGCTTTTACTTTGTCTGAGATTTAGATCACTGCCACAGATTTTTCTACTTTCACTGAAGCATAATATATTTTGCTCCAACCTTTTACCTTTACCCTGTTTGTGTCTCTCTGCTTCAAATGTGTTTCTTGTAAACAACATATTGTAGAATTTTGTTTTTTATTCCATTCTGCTGTCCTTTTCAAATGTGTTTCTTGTAAACAACATATTGTAGAATTCTGGTTTTTAATCCATTCTGCTGTGTTTCCATTTTATGGGACAGTTCATCCCATTCACATTTACAGATGACAAATTCTGTATTTCCCTCCATGCTTTCTACACACACACACACACACACACACAGAGTCATCTTGCCTTTTCTTTTATTACTCCTCATCAAAATTTTACTACCTTTCCCCCTTGACATTTCTTTTAGGAATTTAACATTCAGTTTACTTTCACTTATACCTACCCCTTCCCTTTTATCTGTCCCTTCTTCTCTTTCCTTTCCCATTCCCTGTCCCCCCCTTCCCTGTAGATTAAGTTAGATTATTAAACCTAAATGGAAATGTATCTTATTCCCTCAATAGGCTAAATCAATTGAATAGAATTCACTCAGCATTCACATTCTTCCTTCTTTCCCTCTAAAATTATAAATTTTAGTGCCTCTTCTCTTGGTGTTCTAATATTATTAATCAAGTATCATCAAAAACAATTAAACTATTTGATTGCTTGATAAGCTCATATTGTTATCAAGATATCATCACAGATTGTTTACTTGATTGTTTGATTAGCAACATTGACTCAAATTGCATAAAGTTGTAATTATAATCATTTTTTACCTTACTCCCTCCTTTTTCAAGTACCCTTCAAATACACAGGATCCTCTTCATGAGCCAAAGTAACACCCAAAACCATATCATTTCTTGAACTATTTGTGCCTCTCTCCCCAGACCGAATTTCTTTCCCACTTTACCCCCTGGGTTCTTAACCCCTTGTTAAGTGAAGCATCCGAATCTAATTAACTGTCAGAATCTTAAAGAGCACTAAGTACTGGGAGCCTCTCACTGAGGACATTACAAATGATTGTAACAGAGACATTATTTCATATCCTTGCAACTTATGATGTCCTCATTAGATGAGATGCTTGGCACCTTGGCACCTAGAATCATAGTATAACAAGACACTTAAGGTGAAGTTAAAGCTCTTCCTTTTTTTCAGGGCTTTTTGCCTCAAACATAGTGATTTGATCTTGGACCTCTTCAACTGACAGACAAGATCCAATTATATGCCAATCCTATAGGTTCATTATCTTCAATTATATTCTAGTTTCTAATTTTCCTTAGAGAAGTAAAACACTAAAGAATTGTTATATCTTTCCTTTTAGGGACCAACATTTATTTAAAACAATTTTTTTCAGTCCCATTTTTCATTTATCTTTTTTTTATGTAACCCTTCACTTATGTATTTGGTGATTGAATTCTCTGTTGATTTCTGGTCTTTGTGTCAGGAAGTTCTGTACATCATTGAATATCCATCTTTTCTCCCCCCTGACAATATATGGTGAATTTTACAGGGTAGTACATTCTAGGTTATAATCCCAGTTCCATAACTCTCCTAAACATACATCCCATTTCTTCTGATTCTTCAATGTTGAGGCTGACAGGTCCTGTGTTAGTTTGCTTGTGTTCCCTTTGTAATTGAATTGTTTTCTTTTTGAGATTCTGGAATTTGGCTATTACAACCCTTGGAGTTTTTATCCAGGGGATTACTAGTGGATTCTTTCAATTGTTATATTGTTATCTTGTTCTAGTAGGTTAGAGTAGTTATCCCTTATAATTTCCTGCATGTTGTTTTCCAGGTTCTTCTGTTGGTCCAGGCTTTCTAGTAGTCCAATGATTCAAAGATTTTCTGGCCCGAATCTGTTTTCCAGGTCATACATTTTCCCTAGAAGGTACTTTACATTTTCTTCAATTTTTTTCAGTCTTTTATTTCATTTGATGGAATCTTGTAGTCTTGTAGATTCATTAGTTTCTGACTGTTCATTTCTAATTTTTAGGATTTTAATTTTTGTGGTTTTTTGTTCAGTTGGTAAGTTTTACTTTTAATGGAGTTTATTTCTTTGGTCAATATATCACAATTTCCCTTCATAACTTTCATTTCTTTTTCCCAGTTTTCTTCTTCCTCTTTTCTTTGGTTTTTAATTTTTTAAACTCTTTTAAATTATTTAAGCACTTTTAAATTTTGTGAGCTTTTGTATTTGAGTCCAATTTATAGACTATTTTGATACTTCTCTTATGAGTAATTTTTTGCTGCTTTCTTCTTCACACATGGCATTGCTATCATCTTTATCTATGAAGTATTTTTTCTATAGTGAATGCTCTATTAGCTTATTTTGTTCATTTTTGTTGTCATAGTTCTGCTGCTAGAATATATGGAGTATAGATCCAAGCTTTTATTTTACTGGGGTTGGAGTCTGATCCCTGACCTATAGTCAGCCAAGATGTTGCCTATGCAATCCAGGTCTTGCCTTTGCAGAGGTTTGCTTCCCCCTTTATGTCCAGGTTCTGACTTAACAGAGGATTGTTTCTGACCTAGTGCTGTCTTTTTCCTAGTGCTCTCTGGGTTCAGACTTTGGGGTTGGGATCCTCCCTGCTGGCTTGCTATGCAGCTGCCAGGACCTCTGTTATTATTAAGCTGTTATGACCTGCACTTCACTGTCTAAAAGCCTCCTGCTGGTTTTCCCAGTCTCCACCTCCTGGGCTTTATTTCCTCTTCCCCCCCCAAAAAAAAGAGACAGACCTTCACTGAAAATCCTCCATGAAGTCTACAGTTGAAAACTTCTTTGAATCTTCTCTTTTTCTTGGTGGTGTAAATGTCAGAGTAAAGGCTTCATTTATCTGTGGTAGGGAAAGGCTCCTGCCTTCCTGTCACCATCTTAAGAAATCCTCCATAAAGATGAATGTTGAAAAACTTTTGTAACATCAGTTTGAAAAAATAAAATATCAATTAAAAAAACACTTTGTATCCTAATATATTTGTTTTCTCTTTCCTTGGAATTCATCTGGAGTGGATGTTTTCCTTTAATTGAAAACACTTTGAAATTTCATTGGTTTTATTCATCTTTTTTTAAATTTCACTATAACAATAGTATAACTAAACTCAATGATTTTCAGTTTTTTTCACTTTCATTAAAAAAATTTGGTTCTTTGGAATTTAAATAAATGGAGCAGGGAATGAAATTCATTTATTCCACAAGATAATCTTTCTATTGAATTTTTATAATATTTCAAATAAAGATATCTTGATTATTATATTAGGAAAACTATTCAGAATCATTTTTTCTTTACACATGTACATTTATTTCAAAACTTTTCTTTATATGATTGATTGTATGGTTGAGGAAGAATAGAAATGAAACCAAAAATGGAGGTGACTATGATCACATTGAGCTTAGACCACACTGAGATTAAAATCATTTAAAGGACATCAGTCTTGAAAAATAAAACTGCTGTGTGGATTTCAATTTGAGCAATTACTAGTGGTATTCTCTAAAATAAAATATTCATGAAGGGTTAGAGTGCGTGGCCGGGTGAAACTCTGGAGAACAGCAAAAATCAGAAGTGGTGTTTTGGTTTCAATGCAAATTTTCTTCCCTGTCTATAGAGTATGCCACCTGCCTGTTGAACTTCTGGGAGAGATGCTTATAAGTTTGTTTGACTGGTCTATATTCTCTAGACATCTATATGGGTCAAAGATCAATTACTATATCACTCCAGAGATAAAAGACAGAGTATAATAAAAAAATATAGTCCTTGAGAAATGTTGGCATAGATAGTAGATACAGCCTATCAATGTCTTTTGGGATTTGACTGATACTTCTATCCCTATGTAAAGAATACAAACTTATAGACAATGGAATAAAAAGCTTCCTCATTGTCAAAACTCTTATTATGTCATTTTCTTTCCTCCTTCCTCTCCTTCTATCCCCATTATTTCTCATCATTTTTATGAAATACCCAAAACTGGTTTTTACTTCAAGGATGTCTGAATACCAAATTTTATTAGAAAGCAACTGAGTAAGCTCATTCAGGAACTGATATAAACAGTCAATTTTCTTGAAGAATCATTCACGTCTTTTGTAAGGGTTCCAATTGACAAAAGAGGTCATGTTTTTATTTGTGGAAAAAAACAAAGTAATATTGTGCATCACCCTGGATGTTAATGACCTCTTGGGATATTTTCTGAATAACCAGAGATAAAGAACAATTTCAGTTATTGAATTCTAAAAATTAGACATAATTACATTCTACTATTTTCTAATTTTTAAATATCATCTTTTTTATTTTGTGAAACTATAGAGGAAATATATAATTAATGTTTTTTTTAAATTCCTTTGAAGTCATTTTATGCATTGAAGAGTAAAAGAACAATACATCTAAAAATCAAAAACTTGGGATGTCAGTACATGATTTCCTAACTCCAAGAAGACAGATCAAACTATGTTTCCTGCTCTGCTTGTCTTTATAATATCAGCAGCTAGATGGCTCAGTGTATAAAGTGCTGTACCTAGATTCAGGAATTCTCATCTTACTAAGTTTAGATCTGCCTCTAGACAGTTACTGACTGTGTGACCCTAGGCTATCACTTAACCTTATTTAATGAAATCACTCATCTGTAAAATGAGCTGGAGGAAAAGATAGTAAACTACTCCAGTATCTTTTCCAGGAAAGTCTAAAATGGACCACAGATTTAGATAAGATTGAAAAATGACTGGAAAACAACAAAGAGTAGAAAACCTTGTTTTATTTTCCATTTTTATATTTCCCCATTTATATTATAAAACATTTTAATGTTTTTTAATTAATTAATTAATTAATTAACATCCATATGTACATGCATAATTACCAGTTACAAAATTTCCCTCCATCTTCCCTTCCCACCATCCCTCCCTTCCTTCTCCACTCAGCAGGGAACAGTCAAGTTAGCATTCAACATACATATTTTGTTAAACATGTTTTCAAATTAGTAATTTCTGGCATGAGGAATTAGGATTAAGGGAAAGAGATACATGAGAGATAAGTTTTATATAGTGCTCAGGTTTGGAAAGTGTTTTTTTTTCTATGTGATATGTTTTGTTTTGTTTTTCTTCCTACCTAGCCAGTCAGATACAGTTGTCCTAGCTCTCTGGACTGCTGAGAGAAGCGGCTTTCATCCAGGTTGTCCACATAATGTTGCTGTTGATGTGTTCTGCTTCCTTCACTTAGCATCAGATCCCCTAAGTTATTCCATGGAAACGTTTTAATGTTTTGAATTCAAAATTAAATCTCTCTCTCTTCTTCTCTTCTCTCCCCTTCCCTGAAATGCTAAGCAAATCTAAGTTATACATATGAAATCATGCAAAACATTTCCATATTAATCATTTTGTACAGGAAGACTCTAATAGGAGAAAAAGAACAAAAGAAAAAGTAAAAAAATAGCATGCTTCTGTCTGTGTTCAAACAATATTAGTTCTTGTGCTGGAGACAGATAGTTTGTTTCAAATTAGTCCTTTGGAATTATCTTGTATCATTGTATTGCTAAGAATAGCCAAATCGTTCACAGTTCACTGAACAATATAATTTTGTTTTGTTTTGTTTTTAGGTTTTTTTGTAAGGCAAATGGGGTTAAGTGGCTTGCCCAAGGCCACACAGCTAGGTAATTAAGTGTCTGAGACTGGATTTGAACCCAGTTAACTCCTGACTCCAGGGCCGGTGCTTTATCCACTACGCCACCTAGCCGCCCCAAAACCAACAATCTAACTGAACAATATTATTACCATGTTCAGTGTTCTCCTATTTCTGCCATCTTCACTTTGTATCAGTTCATGTAATAAGTCTTTGCATATTGATTCAAAATTTCTGGAGAGCAAATTGGAATTATGCTCAAAAGGAAATAAAACTGTGCATACCCTTTGATCTGTTAAGACCACCATTAAATCTATATCCCAAAGAGATCATGAAAAAAGGTTTAAAAAAACCCCACAAGTACATATTTATAGCAGCTCTTTTCATAGTGCCATTGAATTGGAAACTGAGGGGATGTCCATTAATTGTGGAATGACTGAACAAACTGTGGTATATGCATGTGATGGAACACTACTGTTTTATAGGAAATCATGAGGGACAGGACTTCAGAATAGTCTGGAAAGGCTTTCAAGAACTGACGCTGAGTGAAATGAGCAGAACTTGAAGAACATCTTACACACTAATAGCAACATTGGGTGATGATCAGCCATGAAGGACTTATTCATTTCAGCAGTACAATAATCAAAGACAATTCTAAAAAATTTGTGATAGAAAATGCCATCTATATCTAGAAAAGGAAGTGTGGAGTTTGAATGTAGAACAAAGCTTACTATCTTCAATTTTTTAAAAGAGTTTTATATATTACAATTTTTTTCTCTCTAAGGTATTTTTTCCATTTGGATTTGATCCTTCTTTTACAATATGATTAATATTGATCTATGTTTAACATAGCTAAACATGTATAGCTTATATTAGACTGCTTATTATCAGAGGGAAGAGAAGGAGAGGGAGGAAGGGAGAAAAATGTGGAACTAAAAACTTGGCAAAAAATGATTGATGAAAACTACCATTGCCTGGAGTTGGAAAAATAAATGTATAAGATATTTAATAGAAATAAATATACCTTGGCAGATTTTTTTTCTGAAATCATCCTGCCTGTCATTTCTTATAAAACAGTATTATTCCATCAACACCATATACCATAGTTTATTTAGGCATTCTTTAATTGATGGGTATCTCTTGTTAGTCACAAAAAATAGGTCCTTTCCATTTTTGATGTCTTTGGGATATAGATTTAGTAATGGTATCACTGAATCACAATTTTATAGTTCCAAATTGCTCTCCAGGGAAGCTAGATAGTGCAATGGATAGAGCACAGGATGAAAGAAGTTCAAATCCAGTCTCAAAAATTTGATACTTATCAGTTGTGTGACCTTGGGCAAGCCACTTAACCCTGATTGCCTCACATCCAGGACCATCTCACATCCAGGACCATCTCCAGTCTTCCTAATCCATATCTGGCCACTGCACCCAGATAGTCCTGGAGGAGAAAGTGAGGCTGGAGCCTTAGCACAGCACCCCTTCACTCAAATCCAATTCATGTACTTGTCATGGTATCACCTCTCTGATGCCATGGTCTTCTTCAAGGAAGGACAAACAGTATCCAATTGCTTTCCAGAATAATTGAAGAAGTTCCTACAGTTCCACCACTAGAGAATGAGTCTTCAGTTATCCATTCTCTCCAATGCCCATCATTTTCATAAATACAGACACACACACACACACACACACACACACACACGTATATGTGTTAGCTAATATTATATCAAAGTATCAGAGTTGTTTGAATTTGCATTTTCTACTCAATAATGATTTTTCATATAATTAAAGATAGCTTTAATTTTTTTTATTTGAAATATGCCTGTACATTTCTTTTGATCATTTATCAATTGAGAAATCACTTATATTTCATATAAATTTGACTCAATTTTCTATATATTTAACAAATTATATTTTATAAGAGATACTTACAAACATCTCTTTGACAGACGTGCAGCAGTTTATATCTGCTTTTAAGGTTTCCACTAAGATGCAAGAAAAATTATCCTCACACTTTCTTTTTGCCTGACTGTAGAGGTCTAGGTTGAATAGGGGAATATAAGAGGTGACCAAACAAGCCATCTCCTCATATGTATGTGAATGTTTGAGTCTTTTTTTTTAATTTTTATTTTTGGTGAGGATTTTGGAATGGAAATAGGACAAAAGTATATCCCAGTCATGCCAATTTTCAAGACCTTTTAATTTGAACAAGTTCTTTAAAATTAGTTTGGAATAGATTTGGAACTTTGAATATATGTCAGACTCTGAAATAGGAATTGTTGTAGGATGAGACCATTTTAAAGAAGATTAAGAAGTATGACAGGTCTGAATTAATTTTAAAGCCTAACATTCCTAGTTTACAGATACCAGTCTCCTACTCAATATCAGATCCATAGTTCCTGGAATTCCCTGGATGATTATTTTAAAAAAGAAGCTCATGTTGAATCCTCTAAATAAAACTTGCAAAAAGGCTTTCCAGGATTTTTTGCTTTCCTTTTAATTTTCTTATACTGATGTTCTTGAAAGAAAAAACTTAATTAATAAATATTATAGCACCTATATTTCTTATTATATCTTTTTCTTCTCTCTTGCTCAGAAATCTATTACTTTCAATGGAGTATTATTTTTTTAAATGTCCATCAAAAGAAATGTTTAAAGAAGAACTGACATTGATATGAAGTTTCTACAACCATCGTCTTAGCTTTCATATTCCTTTTTTGTAGGGGAGGTTAAAAATTGGGTAAAATTCACTTAAAATCATTTCAACACATTCAGATTAAATTATTTTATTTTATGTTGTGTTTTTATTATATTTCCATTGTAGACATTATTGTATTTATGTTTCCCAGGTTCTACTCATTTCACTTCACATTAGTTAACCCATTTTTCTATATGGCTTTACTTCTGTCTTTCTTATAGCAAAATAATTGTCAATTTCATGCTTATTCCACAAACTAATGAAAGGATTAAACACTGATGGGAATGCACTATGGTTTTACTATGTTTTATGACAACAAATGCTGCTCTAAAATTTTAACAATATATGGGTACTTTTTAATCAATGAAGTTCTCAGGATAGATAACTAGTAATAAGATATTTGAGTGAGAGTAAATTGATGTGTTAGTCAATAGCTTATCATAATTCAAAATAACTTGAGAAAGGTTGGACCATTTCAAAACTTCATAATCTGTTAAAGTAGTATTTATCTTTCTAATGTCCACTGATCATTGACTTTCAACAGGTTTTTATCACCTTTCCCAATTATTTAAATGTTTAGTAAACCTCAGTTGTTTAAATTTGAATTAAATTTATTATTTGTGATTGTGAGCATTTTTCACATGGTTGTTAGTAGCAAGACATGTATGAATCTTTTGATTATTTATGTATTTGGAGTTGAGAAATTTACATACCCATTCATATATATGTATAAACAATCTCACACAATTTAGACACACACATACGCATTTACATTAATACACATAAATAAATATACATGTACAAATAAATACATAAATAATTTAGAAAACTTCAGAAGTTAGAGGACATTCAGAGATAAACAATCTATGAATAGATAAAATGAAAAAACTCAGGTTTTTTGAGAATAAAGTCATAAAATATTTATAAACTATTTATAAATTTGTAAATTGCCATATAAACACTATTTATTGTTGTCATTGTTGTTGTTGTTATCATTGCTGTTGTTGTCACTGCTATTACTAAAACTTTGATGGGGGAAACCTAACATTAGAACATCAGAGCAGTTATACAGCTACCACAATAAAATTTTTAGTAGTTAGAGACCAACATTTATTGCAGAGATATATTTGTTGTAATGATAGCAATGAAAGAGTAATAATTAGAGAAAGAAAGAGGTCATTGAAAATATTACCAAAAAAAAACCCTATCAAATGAGATACTTGTAAATTTAGGAAATTTTGTAAATTTTGCGTAGTTTTCTTCCCTCCCACTACTATTTGATTACACTATGGATAAATAATGTTTCAAATTGAATTCTAAAATTGAAGATCCAAAAGGAAAACTTTAAAGTGTCATAGAGCTACAGTTAGGAATATCCACGATTTAGTAGCAACTAAGGTAAATGAGTTGAGGGATTTAAATATGATATTCTACAAGGCAAAAGAGTTGGGATTACAACCAAGAATAAATTACCCAGGAACTGGAATATAATTATCTTCAAGGGAAAAAAATGGAAATTTGATGAAATAGAAGATTTCTAAACATTTCTGCAGAATAAAATAGAATAAAAAGATTGACTTCCAAATATGTCTTAAGAATAAAAATGTAAAAATAAAATAGAAATCATAATGGACTCCAAAATGTTGAACTGACTACTATTCTATATAGAAAAATGATACATGGACTTTTATAAACTTTATCATTATTAGGACATTGGAATAATTTATATACCTACTTAGTACAGGAGTGAGTTGATTACATTAGAATGGCATAAAATTGGATAGATGAGAAAAAGTGATGTCCTTGGAAAAAGGGAAAGGGAGAGAAAACATTGGGGGAATACATTACATAAAATAAACATCTAAATAAGAGGTTTTTTCCCCTTCTTTTTTTATAAAGTCAAAGTGGAAAAGGGTAGGAGGCAAGCAATTTTTGAACTCACTCGTATGTAAATTGTTTTAAAGAAGAAAATAGTCTTATTTAGTAGCATACCAATCAAAGTAGCAAAGAATTATTTTTCTAGAACTAGGAAAAATAATAAGAAAAGTAATCTGAAAGACCAAGAAGATGAGAATATCAAGGGAATTAACAACAAAAATATGAAGTAAAGATTACTTAACAGTTCTAGATTGCTGAGAGCTGCTTGAGAGAGTTTGGGTTTGAAAGTCAGTTATTACTAAAAGGCCCAAGCTCTGGTGACCTTCTAGCTGAAGACTTTCCACAGATTTCTGATTTGATAACACAACTGTGTCATTCATGGCCTCACTTGTTGATTAGCCCTGTTCCCGAACTTCTTAACCTGGTTAATCTTGCCAGGTTACATCCTGCCCAAGTTAGAGTTACATCAATCTTTTTTATCCCGTATGCTCATTTTGTGTTTTTCTGCTCTAAAGAACTGTTTGATATTATCAATAAACGGCTCTGCTAGTTGTCCTGCTAGCATCCTCATCTTAGTGTATGCATGTTTCTTTTCTCTCCTGAGCTGAATTAATCCCCTGGTGGACAGGGGAACTCAATACTAGATTTCAGACTACCTCATAAAATACTAATCATAAAAGCAACTTAGTACAGATTAAGAAATAGGGTGATGGATCAGTAGGATCTATTAGGTACACAATGCAAAGTACTTAATGACCACAGTAATCTAGTGTTTCATAAACTCAAAGATACAAACTTTTGGAACAAGAATTTAGCATTTGACCAAAATTGCTGAGGAAATTGAAAAGAGTTATATGATTTTGATACAGAGTGATAGCATGTAAAATTAGAGAAGTACAGATAAATATATCTGTAAGACCTATGAATAAAGAAAAAAGTTTATGGAACAATAAGATAAAAAGAATCATGAGAAGTAAAATAAAGTAAAAAATAAAATTGATAACAACTAATTAAAAGGCTTTGCACAAGCTAAATGAATCTAAGCAAAATTAAATGGAAAATAGGAGATTGTGAAAAAATTCAGTACATTTCACTAATAAGTGCTTCATTTCTCAGATATATAAGTAATTTAGCCAAAATTATATTATTACCCTATTAAAATGGTTATGAATAGACAGTTTTCAGAAGAATTAGTCAAAACTAACAATAATCACCAAAAATGTTCTAAATCACTATTGATTAGAGTAGTAAAAATTAAAACAGATCTTAGTTATCACTTTATATCTATCAAATTGGCTAACATGACAAAAAAGAATAATAACCAGTGCTCTAGGGGATGCAGAAAAATTGAGACACTAATGCACTATTAGTGGAGTTATAAGCTAGTCTGACCATTTTGGTAAACAATTTACATCTACACCCAAAGAATTATAAAACACTACATATTCTTTAAATATTTTGTAGAATTCATTTGCAAATTCATCTGTACAAATACCTCCTCCTCCCCATAGATATTATTTCATAGCTTATTCATTTGTTTACTAAGATTGAATTAGAATCTCTATTCCATGTGAATGCCATCTTAATGTTTTATATAAAATTTTATTTTTATACAGTTTATAGGGTACTCATAAAAGGCAAATGCTCACATGGAGGTCAGAAGAAGCAGTAAAAGGATAGTATCAATTATGAACCAAAGAAGATACTGACACAAGACAACTCACCATGGCATGCCCAGATGAAAAACTAGAGCAAAAATTTTGATTTATGAGCAAAGCGGAATTGAAGTGACACAAAGGAAGCATGAGACAATGTTCCTGACCTATGGTACAGCCTGCTGACCTAATATTGGACTGTTCTGTCATAGTCAAATGCATTGTACCTTGACCCCAACATTTTGATGTCATTATTCCTCTTCTAGTTCAAAGGAGAAACAACAACAGAAACAGCATCCCAGTCTTTTCTCCACATATATGCACCTACACATAAATTTTCTTTAGTGTAACCATTTTCTCTTCCAGAATACCTTTCTGTTTCTTCACCTTCTAACAATTTAGTTTACCTTGTTCATCTATTTTTATCCCATTTTCTGATTGACCCTACTGTCATAAAAGAATGGAATTGCTACCACTTCTCCATTCATCATGGGAATGATTGAAGATATATCTCTAGTTAACCTCTATCATTTTTATCTCTCTCTGCCTACTCCTAACAATTCCAATGACTTCATCATTGCAAAAAATATCATATTTTAATTGTAGGGTATCATGTGATTTTATTTTCAGCATTTTTATTTCTCTTTGTCTTTGTTTATTTGAATATATATTTCACTGTCAAGATCCATATTTAAATGTGTATTTTAATGTTGTTCTTATTAAACTCCTTTCTTAGTTTTCTGATTTCTCACTCAATTACATTCCTAATATCTTAATTTATATGTTTATTTCTCTTTGAATGTGGGAAGATCATTACCACATACCAAGATCTCTAGGGAATTCATAGCAGTTTTTTCATTATTAAGAAATTTTCATTTATTTTTCTTCATGGAAAAAATTCACAATTAATTTGATCTCTTTGGGTTTGCACTTTTCTCCCTCCTGTCCTTTTAAACCTATTAGTCTCTTTATCTATTTATGGATTTGTATTTTACTTAGACTTTCTCCCTTTGATTTTTGTCTTTGGGTCTTTATCTTGCATTTCCATTCCCTTATTGGTTTCCCACTGTCATTTTATTGTGTACTTCATCTTTTTCCAAAGGATAAATCTTGGATGGTCAGTTCTTGTCCTTCCTTATCAAAGTAGACCAAAATGTCATTACTATGTTTGAGAGAAATAACAGTATTCCAACTGTGGCTGAGTAGCCCAAGATGAAATTAGAATGCTCTTCCATAGGTCAGGCACAGATAGTCTATGTGAACCCTGGGGTGGATATTCTAAATGTATGCATGTCACATTTCCTTTGAGTTGCTTCAATTCTGCCCTTCACTTAGAAGGCAGCATCTTCTCTGAGGAGAGCACACCATGTTGGGTGATCCTATGTCAGTGTCTCCCATACTTCATAAATGTTTCTGAAGTTCTTAAGAAACCTTTTAGGTGTCCTGGTATCACTTCTTCTGACCCTCTTGTGAGACACTTACCCTCTGTGAGCTCCATAGTCTTTTTTGACCAGCATACTTCTGGCATTCTAACAGCATGACCTGTCCATCGTAGTTGCACTTGCTGTAGTAATAGTGGAATGCTAGGTTATTTAGCTCAAGAAAGGACATTAGTTCCAGGTATCATCTCCTGCCAGGTAATCTGAATCTTCCTAAAACAATTTAAATGGAAGAAATTCTGATCAGACTGGTAGACTGTCCAGGTTTCACAGTCATATAGCAATGAGGTCAGCACAACAGCTCTGTAGAACTGCAATTTAGTAGTTGTTCTGATCACTCTTCTTTTCCACACTTTCCTTTGGAGCTTCCTAAATACTGAGCTAGTTCTGGAAATGTGTGTGTCTAACTCCCTAGAAAGAACACTGTAAAAGAAAATAAACCTGTCCACTGTACTCAAACCTTCTCTATTTGCTGTAATCCTTGGTTCCACATATGAATGGTCTGGTGCTGATTTACGGAGCACCTGAGTTTTCTTGGTGTTAATTGTTAGACCAAAATTAGCATAAGCAGCAGAGAATCAATCCATACTTTGTTGCATCTCAGCTTCAGAGGCTACATTGAATGCACAATCATCTGCAAATAGAAGATCATACACCAACACTCTCTCCCTTTTGGTCCTGGATTGTGGCTTATTGAAGTTGAAGAAATTGTCATCAGTGCAGTAGCTGAACATGAGGTCTTGTTGATCTTCATTGAAGGCATTTGGTAACTGCTGACAATCCCATGCTGAAAAGTAGGGGGAACAAGGACACATTCTTGTTTAGCTCCATTGGTGACTAGGAAATCTTGAGAGCATTGTCCAGAACCTGAGCATGAACACCTTCATAATATTGATATACAATATCGATGAACTTCTCTGGGCAATCAAATTTTGACATAATTTTCCTCAAATCCTTATGTCTGACTGTATCAAATACCTTGGTCAGATCTACAAATGTTGGATATCAACTTCTCTTCTGTTCCTGATATTTACTGGAATTGTTGGGCAATGAGCACCATATCCACTGTTTCTCCACCTTTTCTGAAGCCACACTGGCTCTCAGGGAGGTAACCATCTTTTAGGTGAAAGAGCAGCCTATTGAGGACTCTGAAAAGAATCTTACCATCAATGACTAAAAAAGAAACACTCCTGTGAATGTCATAGGACAATCTTTTGCCTTTAGCTTTTTAGGGATGGATGATGGAGGCATCCCTGAATTCTTGAGGAATAACTTCTTCATGTCATATAACCTGGGAAATTTCAGTTTGGGGCTGAGCATAGGAACTCTTCCCCCACTATCTTGTAGATCTCAGCTGGAATAGAATCAGTACCAAGTACTTTGTCACTTGAAAGGAGTCTAATGGCATTCAAAACCTCTTCTTCAGTTGGGACTTCAGCTAAGGACTGATTGGCTTCAAGTTAAGGTAAACAGGCAATGGCTTCTGCATTGATTGATAATGGTCTTTAAAGAACACTATGGGGGCAGCTAGGTTGTGCAGTGGATAGAGCATGGGTGCTGGTGTCAGGATGCTTTGAGTTCAAATCCAGCCTCAGACACTTAATATTTACCTAACTGTGAGACCTTGGGCAAGTCATGTAACCCCATTGCTTTAAATAAATAAAATTTTAAAAAATAAATAAAATTTAAGAAATAATAATACTGTGGAAGTGTCCAGTCCATCTTTTTAGGATCATGTCCCTATCCTTAATCAATGTGGTTCCATAAGCACTGAGTAGTTGAGATGCAGCATAGGTCTTTGGCCCATAAATAGCTTTCAAGGCATCATAAAGGCATTTTTGATTTGTTACTATCTACATAAAACTGAATTTCATCTGCCTTCTTACTCAGTCAGGAGTTCTGCATCTCTCTAAGTTTTGCTTGTATTTTACTTTTGATAGAATTAAATAGTGTCTTTGTTAGAAATAGATGAATTAAACTAGTGGTAAAATCTGTGGAATCTCATTTTTTCATTTAGTAACTTATGCATTTCCCCTCATTTTGATCAAACCAGTCTTGGTGTTTGTGAGTGTTCAGTCCCAAATCAGCAAATGCAGTGTTGTGTACAAAATCTCTGAAAACTACCTACTCTTTTTCTGCTCCACTGTTGCCAATTGTGTGTTGGCTCCGTTTTCCCTCAAAGTTATCAGCAAACTATTCTGCTTAAAGAGTCACTCTAAACTCTTGACATTAATTTTTCTAGTATTCATTTTGCCTTGGTACTGTTTCTTTGGTTGAGGAGGATTAGCTTAGAGAAAATGAGTGTGTGATCAGTCCAGCACTCTGTAACAACACACATTGTCTTTGTTACTCTCACATCCAGTCTGCCTCTTCTCCTTACAATCACATAGTCTAATAGATGCTAATGCTTTCTACTAGGGTGCATCCAGGAAGTTTTATTGCCTTTAGGTAAATGGAGGACAGTATTCTCAGTGAGAAGGTCTTCAGATGCAGAAGTCTTCAGGAGTAGGTGACCATTGCTATTGTTTCCAACTCCATTTCTCTAGACTCTCTGCCATGTCTGGTAATCTGAGCCTACTCTAGAATGAAAATCACCCAGAATTATGAGTTTATCCTCTTGATAAGGGTCTCCAGGCCTTCATAAAGATTTCTTTTCATTAATTGCTTGATTGGCATTTTTTTCATCCATATATACATGTTTATTTTTAAGTTACAAAATTTCCTTCCACCCTCCCTTCCCACACTCCTCCACTCAGCAGTGAACAGTCAACTTAGCATTGTATATACGTATTTTTGATAAACATATTTACAGAGAAGTAATTTCCAGTATGAGGAATTAATATAAAGGGAAAGAGATACATATGAGATAATTTTTATAAAGTGTTCATCTGTTTCTGAAGGGATTTTTTGGTTTTATTTGATTTTATTTTGCTTTTCTTTCTCTAGATGGGGATAAAATTGTCCATAACTGGTCCAATACAGTTATCCTAGCTCTATGAGCTGCTGAAAGGAGATACTTCAAACAAATCTGATCATCTCACAATGTTGTTGTCAATGTGTACATTGTTCTCTTGTTTCTTCTCCTTCCACTTAAGCATAAGATCCTGTAACTCATTGTATGCTTCTCTAGAGTCTGATCATTTATAGTTTCTTATGGAATAATAATATTCCATATTATACATATAGCATAATTTGTTTAGTCATTCCCCATTTGATGGATATCCTCTCAGTTTTCAATTCTTTGTCACTACACTGTTTTTAATATTTGGAACATATAGAACTTTTCCCAATTTTATTTCTTTTGGGTATAGCCCTAGAATTTCTGGATCAAAGCAAATGAACATTTTTATTGCTCTTTGAGCATATTTCCATATTGCTCTCCATAAAGGTTGGATCTGTTCACAACTCCACCAGTAATGCACTAAAGGCCCAATACTCCCATAACTTCTCCATCATTGGTCATTTTCCTTTTTTCTCATCTTTACCAATCTGATAAGTGTGAGGTGATACCTCATTGTTGTTTTAATTTGTATTTCTCTAATCAATAATGATTGGGAACATTTTTTCATATGATTGTATATAGCTTTAATTTCTTCATTTGAAAATTGTATTCCTACTAGCCTTTGATCTTTTATCAGTTACAACCTTATAAATTTGATACAATTATCTATATATTTTAGAGAGGAGATCTTTATCAGAACTCCTACTTGTGAAGATTGTTTCCCAGCTTTCTGCTTTCCTTCTAATTTTGGCAGCAGTGATTTCATTAGTGCAAAACCTTTTTAATTTATTATAATCAAAATTATTCATTTTGCAGTTTATTATGTACTCTAATTCTAGTTTGATCATTAATTTCCCCACTTTCCATAGATCTGATAGAGTATTTCTTGGTCTAGTAATTCATCTAAGGTGTCATCCTTTATGTCCAAATACCCATTTTGAACTTATTTTGGTATAGGCTGTGAGATGTGGGTCTATGCCTAGTTTTTGCCATACTATTTTCTAGTTTTCCTAACAATTTTTTGTCAGATAGTGAGGTCTTCTCCCAGAAATTGATGCTTTTGGGTTTGTCAAACAGTAGATTGTTCTAGTCATTTACTGAGGTTTCTTTTGAACCTTTGCTAATCCACTGATCTATTACTCTATTTTTTAACCAGTACCAGGCAGTTTTGATGACTACTGTTTTATAATATAATTCTACATCTGGTATAGCTAGAAGGTTCCTTTACATTTTTTTCATCAGTTTCCTTGCTCTTCTTGACTTTTTGTTGCTCCATATGAATTTTATTTGTATTTTTTCTAGCTTAATAAAATAGTTAATTGGTAGTTTGATTAATATGGCATTAAATAAGTAATTGAATTTGGGTAGAATTGTCATTTTTATTATGCTAGCTTGATCTAACCATGAACAACTGTGCTGTGTTCATAGAGTTTCTGGGTTTGTCTTCACATAATGTTTTTTCTCTAACTTCATCAATGTTTGTCATGGTGGAAGCGTAAGCACTGATGATGGTGGCATGGAATTTTCCTGGAAATGGGATTCTCATTGTCATCAGCCTCTCATTCACTTCTTTTGGTAGGTATTTGAGAATGTTGAGTAGATCAGTACTGATTGAAAAATCTTCCCCAACTTCACCACATTCCCTTTCACTGGGGTCACTCCAGAGAAACTTGTGTCCAGCTCCAACTTTAGTAAGTTGGCCTTCCTTTGCCAGCCTTGGTTCACTCAGGTGTGCTAATTGGATATAATACCTATTGAGGTCTCTTGCAACAAGAGCTGTTCTTCCTTTAGGTATATTGAACCTTGTGTTGTCTATGAGTGTACACATTCCATGCACCGATGGTTAGTGGAATCTTCTTTGAAGAAGTTTTTGTAGATTTTTTTTATGTCTAGTTCACACAATTTGTAGGTTACATTTTCTATCCCCTTCCTTACATTAGGAGGTGAGCAGTGTGATTCTTAAAAGAAAAACTCAGTCACCCAGGGGCTGCTAAATTCCACTTTTGCTTTCAGTGGGAAATGACCCTATAACCTGGGCCACCTGTGTGCAGGATTGTGACTATGGCTGCCAGTGTAGTTTCACACTCTTCCTCATCACTTGTCTGTCTCCACAGAACTTTGAGGAATGCATGGGTGATATCTTTTGATGTGAAAATTGGATTTAAGTGAGGTAGAGCTGCACGAAGTCATCTGCCTCACTCTCTCCTTCAAAGTCATCATGATCTAGAGTGATAAAACAGTCAAGACAACTGGTGATGACTCTAAATGCTGTGGATGACTTTGGCATCTTTGATGTTTAACTAAGCTCTAAGCACTCCTTTCTTGCATCTTTGATATTCACCTGAACAATCTATCTCTCATCTTGGTTCCAAGAAGCTGTACCATGTACAGTGGCCACATCTCAGTAAACCATGTTGGCAAGTGGGCTAAACCAGGTGGAGGGTAGCCAGGGGAGTCTCAAACTTATCATTGAGTTATAGGGGATGTCTACTCCAAGAATTCCACTTGTGGAATAGTCAGAATGAGAATACTTCTTCCCAAAGGACATGAAGGCAGCTGAAACAGGTGCTGTGGAAAATCTTACACAACTTACACAAAGGTGTGAAGGACAAGTTGGTGTTGAGCCCAGTACAAGGGAGCAAGGACTTTGATTTCTCTTTCCCATGGAAGAGATGATTTTACCTCTAAATCAGCTTTATATCTTTTCCTCTGTCTTAATTTTTTTTCTTCTCTCACCTCTATCATCTCCAATCCTTGTCATTTTTCCATTCTTTCAGTGACTCGGGAAAATTATGTTTGCTGCTTCATATGACCTGAAGGGTGTTATAAACTAAATCACTTGCTAGAGGGATGTCAACTACACAGTCCTTAAGCACAAAGCTATAATGTTGCTTCTTCTAATATGCCTGGAACATAGAATCGGTAACAGCCAGAAATATTAAGTGGAGGCTCTATTTTCTTAAATCTTCTGTTATTTCATTCAGTATTTACTATTTGTGAAGTTACAATCTTCCAAACATTGTGTGCTTGGAATCATTAAGAGACATTTTTATTAATTAAAATTTGACCTTAGACACTTAGTAGCTGTATGGCCCTAGTCAAGTCACTGGAACTTTTTACCTTAGTTTCCACCTCTTTAAAATGAAATGGAGAAGAAAATGGTAAAACATCCCTGTCTTTGACAAAAAAAGAAACCCAACAACAACAAAAACAAATATAAACAAAAAAGCAAGTTGAGTTCACAAAAAGTCAGACAATACTGAAAATGACTGAACAACAACAATATTATGTGGATTTAGTTTTATTTAACCTATAAGGAATAATTTTTTCTGAAGTTTAATCGTTTGATAATTTCCAGAATGTACTATTTTACCTTAGTGTTAATAATATGATCCTGTATTAAAGGACTTCCAAAATTCCTTCCAGTTTTGGCATTCAATATCATATATTATAACATTCAATTTTGAAAGTTCCATTACAAACTAATATTTTAATCTTCTATGATCTAACATTTAATAATTCTGAGTCAATCATTTTCTTCAATTGTCTTTTTCTGGTATCCAACATATAGAATTTTAGATTCACATTTCTAATATGTGAATAAATTCAGATTCTTGAACTAATTCATTTCTACAAAGAGTATGGAACAATGTTCCCATATATAGCTTATTAAATAGGACTTCATTTGAATTTTTTTTTGCTTTGCTTGGGTTTTTTCCTGCTTTTTTGGAAGACAATGGGGTTAAGTGACTTGCCTAAAGTCACAGAGGTAGGGAATTATTAAGTGTCTGAAGATGGATTTGAACTCAGGTTCTTCTGACTTTAGGGGGTGATGTTCTGTCCACTGAGCCACCTATCTACTTCTCATTTGAATATATTCTGATCTAGTCTACTAGAGGGTAAGTTCCTGAAATTAGGATGCATATATGCTACTTATTTTTCTTCTTCCACAATACATTTTTGGTTGTTGTTCAATCATTTTCAGTTGTTTTCGACTTTTTGACACTCTATTTGGGGTTTTCTTAGCAAAGACACTGTTGGATCAAGACCTTAGACTTTCCCAGGAGCTCCCTAGCAAAGTATTTCAAAACCCTTAAAATTATCTATCTAACTAAATTTTCAAGAGACAGAACACATGTAAAGTTCCAGTGAGGTATTTCCACAGCCTAGGATAACCTGGAAGAGCATGAGAAGGCTCTGTTCCACAGGACTGGAGGGGGCAGCAGCTTAGCCAAGATTACTGCAGGAGTAAAGGAGCTCTAGCCTTCCAGGATCAACCTGCATGGTGTCTGGGTCCCTGTGGGTGACAGCTTATGGAAGCAGAAGCAGTTTTCTGATCTTACAAACCCAGGGAACACCAAATACAACTTGAAAGATCATCTGGGAAACGGTGATCATTATCCTCAGCACAGCCCAGATCCCAGGAAATGGAAGCAGGCCCACAGATGCACCCAGCAGGGAATCACCAAGCAGCTATTTCCAGAGCAATTAGTCCATAGAAGGTAAAGGGGTGGGTGGAGACTGTTGAGATGTCTCCTCTGTCCCTAGGACAGGATTCTTGGACTTTGTCCATATTCAGACCCTAGTTGCAGTCTGGGCCCCCATACTGTCTTAGAGCAGGGACCTTCCTCACTGGGGCAGAGGTGTGTACGTGTTGTTATCCACAGACCAGAGCACAGGAAGGAGAGCAGTCAGAGCCTCTCATAAGACCTTGAAGGAGCTGAGGTCCTCGTTGGGGTGTCCCAATAATACTCAAAATCTCAGGGAGTAACCCAAAACCAGGGCACAGGCTGGGGAAATGAGTAAACATAACAAAGGAACCTGACTGTAGACAATTCCTTTGGTCCCATGGAAGATCCAACACACACTCAGAAGATGAGAAAGTCCAAGCTTCTGTATCCAAAACCTCCAAGAAAAATAGAATTTTGGCTCAGGCTATCGCAGAACTCAAAAAAGATTTTGAAAATCAAGTTAAGGGAGGTAGAGGAAAAATTGGAAAGATAAGAGAGAGATGCAGGGAAAACATGAAAACAAAGGCAGCAGTTCAGTCAAGGAGATCCAAAAAAACTGCTGAGGAAAACAACATGTTGAAGACCAGTTTAGGTCAAATGTAAAAAGCAATTTAAAAAATTATTGAGAAGAATACCTTAAAAAGCACAATTGGCCAGATAGAAAAGGAGAAAAGAAAGTTCTCTGAAGAAAATAATTCCAATAAATGTAGAATAGAATTAAAGGAAGCTTATGACTGTGCAAGGAATCAAGAAACAATAAGACAATATCAAAAGAAGGAAAAACTAGAAGGAAATATGAACTATCTCTTTGGAAAAACAGCTGACCTAGAGAACAAATCCAAAGAGCTGATTTAAAAAATATTGGGCTACCTGAAACTCATGATCAGGAAACAAGCTTTGACTTTATATTTTTTTTAGGTTTTTGCAAGACAAATGGGGTTCTGTGGCTTGCCCAAGGCCACACAGCAATTATTAAGTGTCTGAGGCCAGATTTGAACTCAGGTACTCCTGACTCCAGGGCTGGTGCTCCATCCACTGAGCCACCTAGCTGCCCCTTGACTTTATTTTTTAAAGAATTTCTATAGGAAAATTGCCCTGAAGTCCTAGAAGCAGAGGGTTAAATAGAAATTGAGAGAATCCACCAAACTCCTCCTGAAAGAGATACAAAAAATAACTCCCAGGAATATTATAGCCAAGTTCCAGAGAAAATATTACAAGAAGCCAGAATGAAAAAAATTAAAATATTGTGGAGCTACAGTCGGGATCACATAGGACTTAGTAGTGTCTCAATTGAGGGTTCATAGGGCTTGGAATATAAGATTCTGGAAGGCAAAAAGAGGTTGGAATGCATTCAAGAATCAGCTACCCAACAAAACTGAACATTCTCTTCCACGGGAAAAGATGAAGTTTCAATGAAATGGGGTGATTTCAGATGTTCCTGTTGAAATGACCAGAGCTGAACAGAAAGTTTGATCTTCCAGTACAGGACTCAGGTGAAGCATAGAGAGGATGGATGAAAAGGGTAAATTATGAGGGATTTAATGATGATGAACTGTATGTATTCCTGCATGAGAAGAAGATAATATTCATATGGAGCTTCTCATTTAATATAGCAGCTAAAAGGAGCATATATAGACAAGGCACAGGAGGGAGTTAATTTGAAGGCATAATGTATTGTAAAAATTGAATCAATAGGTGAAAAGGAAATGTATTGAGAGAAAGGGAAATGAGATGTACAATAGGCTAAGATATTTCATATAAAGGAGTCAAGGAGGGGGGCGGAGCCAAGATGGTTACAAGAAAGGGTCGGGTCTTAGGTGCTCTCTCATAAAACTCATAAGCTAAGGACTCTAACTAAATTTTCAAGAGACAGAACACACAGAGGGACGCAGTGAGGCTGTTCTCCTACTCAAGGTAACCTGGAAAAGAGCAGAAAGGCTCTGCTCCCTGGGGTCAGAGGGGCGGCCGGCAGAGAGAGAGAACTTCAACCTCCAGAAGGCAGCCCCAGGGTGCTAGGAGCCGCAGTTCACAGCAGCCGGGGAGGGGGTGCACAAAGTGGGGGAACAGCAGGGGACCTCTGCCAGAGTGAGCATATGGAGCCCAGCCATCAGGGCACACGGAAAGCAACATGGTCTTTCAACAGCCCAGATCCAGGAAACAGAAACAGGTGGAGTCTGTAAGCAGGAGCCCCAAGGGAATGAGCCCATTGAACCTAGGGAGGGAAGTGAAGAGAGACTGCCAAGCTCCGTCCTCTGCCCCTGGAACAGGACTCTGGGGCTCTGACCACATTCAGATCCTGATCGCAGTCTAGGCCCCGCATAGAACAGAAGACCCCCTACCTCATCCCCATGGCAGAGGGGGGTGCAAATGGTCATTCACAGAACAGGAGGGAGGACAGAGCCTCACACACTAAGACCCGTGTAGGACTGTCCCAAAAACTCAGGAAGCACCCCAAAAACAGGCTTAGGCTGGGAAAATGAGCAAGCAGAGAAAAAAGAGGAACACCATTGAGAAATTCATTATCTATGATCCCAAGAAGGATCAATATACCCAGTCTGAAGATGAGGAAGCAGAAGCTCCTGCATTTAAAGACTCCAAGAAAAACAGAAATTGGGCTCAGGCTATGACAGAGCTCAAAAAAGACTGAAAATGAAATGAGGGAGTTAGAAGAAAAACTGGGAAAAGAAAGGAGAGAGATGCAGGAAAAACATGAAAATGAAGTCAACAGCTTAGTCAAGGAAATCCAAAAAAATGCTGAAGAAAATAGCATGCTAACAACCAGCTTAGGTCAAATGGATAAAACAGTTCAAAAAGTTATTGAGGAGAAGAATGCCTTAAAAAGCAAAATTGGCCAGATGGAAAAAGAGATAAGAAAACTCTCTAAGGAGAGAAAATCCTTCAGACAAAGAATAGAATTCAGGGAGATTGATGAATTTATCAGAAATCAGGAATCAATACTTCAAAACCAAAAAAATGAAAAACTAGAAGAAAATCTGAAATATCTCATTGAAAAAAACAACTGATATGGAAAACAGACTTAGGAAAGATAATTTTAAAATTATTGGAATACCTGAAAGTCATGATCAGGAAAAGAGCCTTGACATCATTTTCAAAGAATTACTACAGGAAAATTGCCCTGATGTTCTAGAAGCAGAGGGCAAAATAAAAATGGAGAGAATCCACAGATTCCTCCCAAGAAAGAGATCCCCAAAATCCAACCCCTAGGAATATTATAGCCAAATTCCAGAACTCCCAAGTCAAAGAGAAAATATTACAAGCAGTCAGAAGGACACAGTTCAAATATCGTGGAACTGCAGTCAGGATCACACAGGACTTAGCAGCAACTACTTTAGAAGCTGCTTGGAATATAATATACCAGAAGACAAAAGAGCTTAGTATGCAGCCAAGAATGAACTACCCCGCAAGGCTGAATGTCTTCTTCCAGGGGAAAAGATGAACTTTCAATGAACCAGGAGAATTTCAAATGTTCCTGTTGGAATGGCCAGAGCTGAACAGAAGGTTTGATCTTCATATATAGGACTCAGATGAAGCATAGACAGTGGAGGAGAGGGGGAAAATATGAGGGACTTAATGATGATATACTGCATGTATTCCTGCATAGAAAAATGACACTGATAATACTCATATGAACCTTCTCAGTTAATAGAGCAGGTAGAGGGAGCTTTTATAGTTGAAGCACAGGATAAAGCTGAATTTGAAGATAAAATATGGTGTAAAAATGGAGTCAATAGAAAAAAAGGGAAATGTAATGGGAGAAAGAAAAAGGAGAGGGGGATAGTCCAAGATATTTCACATAAGATTTTTTTTTTATTATAAGGAGCTATTGCAATAATATGGAAGTGGGGAGGCAAGGGGGAATGAAGGAATCTTTGCTCTCAACAGAGGTGGCTAGGAGAGGAAACAGCATATATACTCAATGGGGTATAGACATCTGGAGTAAGAAGGAGAGAAGGGGACAGGGGGAAGGTGGGGATGTGAATAAAGGAAGAGAGGATGGACTATGGTGGGGAGAGTGGTCAGATATAACACATTTTCCTTTTTACTTCTTGCAAGGGGCTGTTGGGATTGGATGGCCTGTCCTGGACCATAGGGCCAGGTGGATGCTGGGCCTTAGGGGTGGTATGGGGGCTCAGGGCTTCTTGGCCCCAGGACCAGGGATCTGTCTGCTGTGCCACTCAGCTACCCTACAGCAGAGTCAGTGAAAGGAGAGAGAAAATATAGAACATAGTAGTGGAGAAATATGAAAGGAGGGAGCTGCAAGCAGCAATGGCAATGGTGGAAAAATATGGAAGTAACTTTTGCGATGGACTTATCATAAAGAATGTGATCCACCCACGGCAGAGTTGTTGGTGTTGGAACAAAGACTGAAGCACAATTTTTATTATCATTATTATTTGGGGGGGGTGCAGGGCAAATGGGGCTGGGTAGCCTGCCTGGAGCAGCATAGCAGGGTGATTGTTGGTTGTCTGAGGTCGGATTTGGACCCGGGTGCTCCTGACTCAAGGGCCAATGCTCTGTCCACCACCCAGCCACTCATAATATTATTACTATTTTATTTTATTTTGGGTCTTTTTAAAATTATTTTGGTTTTTGCAGGGCAGTGGAGTTCGGGTGGCTTGCACGTCACATGGCTGGGTGATTGTTGGATCTACGGGGCCAGATGTGGGCCCAGGTGCTCGTGGCTCCAGGGCTGGTGCTCCATCCATTGCACCTCCTGGCCATACCTACAATTATTACTATTATTTTTTGTAATTTTAATTTTTTTCTCTCCCCTTTATCGCTCAAGCAAATCTATATTTATGGGGGGAGGGGTATTTTATTTACTCTTAAACAAGAATATTTTATTAATGTAAAAACATTTGTACAAAATGAGAATAAATATTAAAAAAAATTTTAAATGCTGATTCAATAAAAAAATAAGAGTCAAGGAAAAGCCTTTTGAAATGGTTTGGAAGGGGGAAGGTGAGGGGGATTGAGGGAACCTTCATACTCATCAGAAAGGGCTCAGAGAGGAAACAGCATACATACTTAATAAGGCATAGAAATCTAGAAGTAAAAGGAGAGAAAGGGGATGGTGGAGGAGAAGGTGGATGAAGGTGATCAAGGAGAGCTAGATCATAGGAGAGGATAGTCAGATATAACACATTTTCTTTTTTACTTTTAGCAAGGTGGTGAGATTGGGAGGCCTATCTGGGACCACAGGGCTGGGTAGTTGCTGGGTCTCCGGTTTGGCATATAAGCTTGGGACCTCCTGGACCCAGGGCTGGTGCTCTGTCTGATGCACCACTCCACTGCCTCACAGCATATTTTTGAAGAGGAGTAGAGTGAAAGAAGAGAGAAAATATAACAAATACTAGTTGGGAGGAATGGAGAGAGGGAATTACAATCAGCAACAGCAACTGTGGAAAAATATGGAAGTAACTTCTCTGATGGAATTATGATAAAAACTGCGATCCACTCCAAAGACAGAGCTGATGTTATCTGAACACAGACTGAAACATATATTTTCCCTCTTTCTTCCACTTTATTTCTCATGATTTTTTTTATTTTTATGAGGAGAGGGGGATTATATTTACTCTCACAACAAGACTATATCAGTAAGGTGTAAATAAATAAAAAATGTAAATTAAAGAGATGGCAAGTGAACATACAGAAAATGGAATGGTGATCCAAAATAATAAATAAATAAAATCAGCATGACTTCATTCCAAAAAAAAAATGGTCCCCTTTACAACCCATGACAGGCCTAACCCTCACAGATTCTCTCTTTGGCAAAGGTAGAGGAATTAGTTTGCTCACCTCTTCTCTCTCTACCTTGATGTATGCTTGAGAGGAGACTGGATCTTTCTGTGGAAACACTTCATACCTATGTCTTCCCACTCACTAGACAAGTATTTGTTCCCTAGTCTGTCTCTCATCCCCATTGAGGTAAACCTGAATAACCAGTCCTTTCCTATCAACCCTCAAGACACTTGTAAGGTAACCGCAGGTCCCTGTTATGATTCCTTCCTTAGTGGCTACAGGCATCCCCTGAGTGGACTCAGGGGTAGAAGGCATCACAATTTCTCTGTATTACTTTCAGCAGCTAACACAAGATCTTCAGGAAAGTAATAATGGTTTAGCCAGAAGCTTACTACAGATTCAAGATCAACTGGATTACCTAGCTACTGTAATCTTACAAAACAGACAGGGTCTGGACCTAATGAATGCCAAGAAGCGAGATCTCTGTTAGTTCTTGCACAAAGAATTCTGCTTCTATGATTGTTAATCAGTCTGGATTGGTTTGGGATGCTGCCAAAAAACTGACTGTCACAAGTATTAGGGAAAAATCAATTGATAGCTGGTCCATTTGATGTTAGTCTTCCCATACACTCCTTTGACTCCTTCCCATATCATCCCTACTAATCATGGTCTTTTTGGCACTCTTCTTATGTCCTTTGTTCTGAATACTTGCATCCTTCATCCAAAAACAGTGAACACTGCAACATCTCAGCTAAATTCACAATGCTTCTTTGGGCCCAAGGATGTTAATAGTTCCTCCCTATAATCTTTTCTGTACCTGATGACTTCATTCTACCTACTCGGTTAGAAACATTCTCAGAAGAACTGATCTAAGGGCCCAATACCCCCCTTAGTAAATTTAGAACAAAGAGACTGGAATGTTGGATAAAGGGCTGGAGTTTTGTTTTTGTCCAGTAGAATCTCAGAATCCTATCCTGAGGAAATGAATCTTAACCTCCATAGAAACTGCAACCAACTCCCAATCACACCTTAGTGACCCCTAAACAAAACACATCCTCCATGGAGACCCCAAAATGTTTTCAGTCCTATAGAAATCATACCACTCCTCTTCCTATATCCCATAATTTATATAAAAGACTTACTCTCCCCACTACCCACTGGAGTCTACTCAGACCCAGCCTGCTGTATTTTTTCTCAATAAACAGCTTTGCATATAAATCCATATGTAATATATAATTTTTAACAATGGGTTCAGCTTTTGATCTTTCAGATACTGGACTGATTTACCATTTTCATCTCTAGTTTATTTTTAAAATGAGAAAACTGAGTCAAAGAGATTTAAATGATTTGTCAAGGGTCATGTATTTAGTAAATGCCTGAGGCAAGATTTTAAGTGCTGAAAATTAGTCTTCCTGATTCCAAGCCCAGTGCTTTGTCCATTGAACCACCTAACCTCTACATCAACAATATTTAAAACATTGACTAGTTAATGTGTGTTACTGATTGATTTATTGCTTTCCTGAATTATAAATCTAGAATGATACTTTAGGATAATGTTTCATTCTCTCGCATCTTAAAATAAAAAGAAAATGGAGCATAGAAAGTTTCTTCATCTCTCAAGGACATTCATCACATCAGTCACAGAGCTACAACTCCTGTCTCAGATACTAGTTGTTTGTTTGTTTTTCCTCACCCCAATTTGGTAATTAGGTGGATGTACTAGTGAACCTTATTTCTTCTACACCACTTCCAGTTTAAAACCCAGTACACTATGCTGGTGGATAGAGGCAATGGTGGAAGTAAATCTCTTAAAATCACTTAGATTACTTGGTTTTTACTGAAACAAGAGACTCTACTATCATCTAGCTGTTCTAATTAATTAACTTTCTGCCTCTTCCATCTTGATGTCTTTGGTTTGTATTTTCTGTAAATACTTGGCAAGATAAGTGTGTCTCAAGTTCCATGTGAACTGAGTTGTGACAGAAAAAGTTTTCACACAATCCATCAACATGTATTAAGCACCTACTGGTCTCTCTCGTTTATCTGGTCTTAGTCACAGAATGGGCATTGTCTCAGTCAAACTGTGACCTAGGAAAGACCTTAGTTTTAAAAGAGCAAAGTCTCTTGTTACATCTGTGACCATCTCCAGACATACTGATCCATATTGATCACTGAACGTGGATGGCTTTGGTGGGGAAATGAAGCTAGTAACTTTGCTCAGTGCCACTTAAGTCCATTCCACTTGCAGGTCATGGCATCACTTTCATTATATGGTCTTTAGAAGGACAAACAATAATCACGCACTATGGAATTTCCTAAGCACTGGGGCTGCACAAAAAGACAAGGAACAGTTCCTGCCCCTAAGAGACTTAATAGGACAGATAGCATGAAAACAAATATATACAAAGAAATGTATATAAAGATAAAGAGGAAATAATCTATAAAGAGAAGTCACTAAAATTATGAGAGGTTGAGGATATTTATACATAATCTTAAGAAAGCTCACTTATTCTGGATCCCTAGAAGTTTTTCTCATTTTTAACCTATTTTAGTAACTGGCTCAAGAAATTGTCTACTTCCTCTTCCCTACACTAGTTCTTCAGAGACTGAGCCAGTTATTAAAATAGGATATATGAGAAAAGTGTCTAGGAATCTAGAATGAGTGAGATCAAAGAGCAATAAGATAGGAAGCCATATTTCAACTCAGTTTAAACAAGAGGTTTTCAAGAATAAGATCTGTTCCATAGTTCTGTGAGCTACAGAGAAAGTCTTCAAATAGAGGTTGAATGACCACACATTGTAGTTCGATGTTTCTCCTTAAGCTTGAGACAGAACCAGATAGTATAGATAATCATGGGTTATTCATAGATTTTCACAACTAAAAATTGATGACCCTTTTGGCTATCTGCTGTCACCTGCAGACCCATTCTTAGAATATTTTTAGATACATAAACTAAAATGAATAGAAAAAACCAAGGAAAATAATTTTATTGAACTAAATGTGCATAAAATAAATTAGCCCCAGAAATTCATCTAGAGGTCTCTTGGAGATCTATGAATCCCATATAAACAACTCCTGATTTAAACAATTTGCATGAAAGTAGAAGTATCATCTCCAAGGTTTTCAATAAGTGGTCATCCAGGGGATGGTACTTTTTCTGTCGACCTATAGGTGATGCTTCTCTCTATGGGACATGTTTATGAGTGCCTCTCATGTGTGTGATTGGAGTCTTTTTCTTTGTATGAGTGCTGCTCTTGGACATTCACAAGGGTCTTTATCTCCAAGTGGATTTCTCAATAATATTTCAAATGTCTGTGGAAGCATTTTTACATTTAGACATTAAAATGTATGAGAAAATGATGCAGACTTCCTACTGAAGATAAAGGTCAGCATAAGGACCAGAAAGATCTGAACAGAAGTGTTTACATGAAGGACTTTCAATATACAGGAACAGAATGTGTTCAAGACCAAGAAGAGATACCAGATATACAGGGCACTTTGGTGGAGATAGGTGTCAACTGGAATCTTTGAAACTCACTAACCAGCTCAGACTGAAATTATGATAAAACTATGTCTGAGATGATGGTTCATCCAGGAACAAACACCTTAGTATGGAGAAAAGGGAAAATTTAGAAGCAAGCAGTAGTGGTATGACTCTAAAGGCTGCAGAAGAATAACTAGGGCACCAATTTTAAACTCACACAGAGCCTGCAGTTCTAACACTGAACTAACAGAATTTCCCAGTGACCCAAAAAGTTACTGAGTCCAGTTACAAGCTATTGCTCCATAGCTTAAAATACAGGTCAGAAACTTGCAGAACTCATTTTAGAGCAATAGATTTCACTTTACCTTGGATGAAACAACTTTGAGAGCCTTATAAATGTTATATACAGGTCCCCAGTCGGAGCTGTCCCTAGCATGGAACAGTACAGTACTCAATATCCCAATAAAGTTGCAATTGAATAAACACAGATTACCTTCCCTCCAGAAGAACCCAGTCCTAATGTCAAGTACAAAATCAAGAAGTAGACTGGAAGACTGAGCAAACAAAAAATAATTCAAGCATAATAAGTTATTATGGTGACAGCAATACTGAAAAAGAAAATGACACCAAAGCATCTATAAGAAAAGCCTCAAAGAAAAGACACTTTGGGCATAGATTAAAATTCTTGGAAGAAATCAAGGAAAGGGTTCTAAAATTTTTGTCAGTTAAATGAGTGAAAGAGAAAAATTAAAAAAAAATGAGAAATATTGAAAAAAAATAATGGAAAGAGACTTAACAACTTTGCACAAGACATAGAAAACCATGCCTAAGCAAAATCTTTGAAAATTAGTTTAACCGAAGAGAAACCTATGAGACAACAAAAACTGTTAAAAAAAAAAGTAAAAGACTGAAAATATAGAAATTTATCTCATAGAAAAAACAATTTACCTAAAAACATCAAGGAGAAAAAACTTAAAAGATTTTGAATTCCGTGATTAAAACAAAAGCCTAGGCATCTTATTTCTTTTTTTTCTTTTTAATATTATTTATTTTATTGTTTCCAATAACATGCAAAGATAGTATTTGACTTTCATCTTTTCATAAGCTTTTGAGTTCTCCCTCTCTTTCCTTCCATCTCCCCATGGCAAAGAGTAATCTGATATTGGTTGTATATGTACATTGTGTTTGACAAATTTCCATAATACTCATACAGTTAAAGAAGAATTAAAATAAAGGGAAAAAATAAGCACAAATCCTAAAAGACTGTTCAGAACTCCTAGAGAAACAGGGTAAAGTGAAGATACAAAGAATCTACTAGTTCTTCTCTGACAAAAAAATGAATACTTGCAGGAACAGTTTATCAAAAGGTTGATTTTTTTGAAAGAAAAATAGTATAAGTAGCCAGAAAAGAAAGAAACTGAGGAGTCACAATCAGGATTACACATGGTCCTTTATAGTGTAAGCTTTAGAATTTTATCTCTTTTTGTATTCCCCAATTCTGTGCAAAGTATCTGGCACATAGTGAGTACTTAATAAATGTCTATTGAGTAATTGATAGATTTGACAGCCACCATTATCCAGGAATGGAGAGCTTAAAGTGGAGCACTTAGAATACTATATCCAAAGGAAAAGTCTATAGACAGACAACCAAGAATAGTTTTATTATAAGGATACAATAATTATTATATATAATCTAATTATATTATATTATAATAAGACTATATTCATTGCAACATTGAACATAATGTTACAGGGGAAAATATTTGTCTTTAATGAAACAGAAGACTTCCAAACATTCCATATGGAAAGACCAAAGTTGTGTTGAAACTTTGAAGTTCAAACACTTCAAGACAAGGAACTAAACAAAGATAAACTGCTTACATTTTAACATAGGAAGATGACACATTTGCTTCCAAGGAATCCTGTTGTCATTGGAGGTTTTAGTAGGATTCAATTAGAAAACCTGTGAGTGGTTTTATCACATATTGATGATGTTAAAGAAATAAATGAAAAGAGAAGAGGAATAAATGGAGTGAGGGGTGGAAGGGAAGGAAAAATTAGGAGAAAGTATTCCATATAATCAGGGGTAAAGGTGAAAAGCACCCTTTGAACCTCATTCTAATATGAACTGGTCAAATGTGGAATTATACACACAGTTGTACACAAAATCCATTTCATTCAACATGGAAAGCAGAGCAGGGAGAATTAGTGAAAGGGAAATTTTAAGGGAAGGATTAGCTGTAAGTAAAACAAAATCAAGGGAAATCTGTGGAGAATGCCCATGTATTAAGCAATAGCTAAAAAAGTTTTTGTGGGTGAATGTTATTGCTGAAAGAAATGATGGATGAGTTACTTTGGGATAAACCTGATATGAGATAACACATTGAAATGAACTGAAATTTGTGAACAATTTGTACAGCAAGAGGAATGTGGGAGGGACAAACTTGAAAGAATTAGAAACTCTGATATGCAACATCCATCCAGATAAAAAGAGGAAGATCTTTGAGTACAGAATGAGAACTCCTATATAATCAATTAGTTTCTTCCATCAAAGGCATGGAGACTTAATAGCAAGCTATAAGTTTCAACTTTTGAAGAAGCACATTACTTTTTCAGAAAGCAGAAATTTTTGATATCTCCTCCTGTAAGTCAAACCACAATGTACATTTTGAGAACTTTCACCCATTTTTTCTAGGTGTATGGTTTGAATACAAGGAAAACAAGTCAGAGAATTATTGATTTATAGAAGTAAAAGGGTCATTTAAAACCTCTTATAACTCAGCATTATTCTCTTTCAATATCCTTGGCAAATGTTCTCCCATTTTTTTCCTTAGGTTCCTCCTGCCTGTTTTTTTTTTTTAATAATTCAGTGATATCTCTGTTCTTTAAAAAAACTCAGTGCTAACATGACTTGTATTTATGTAAGCTTTAATAAGCTTCTTGAAAGTGGGTCATAAAATTTAATATCACAAATTAGTGGAAATCTCAGTGTAAGTACAGAACAAAGCTTTTGTACTGACGGCATGATATGATCCCCCCAATTATCAAATGAAACACACAATTGTAGCCTATGAATAAAACCAAGGAAGAACAAGCCAGAGGACTGCACTTTAAACATTTTCTCAACAGAAAGCCATATCTTTTGTTATATGTCTAGTATAAAATCTATTTGACTTTATAACTAGCAATATTCAAAAATAGTCCCTTTATTACTTAGTCTGTTCAGCTAACAACTCAAAGAGGGTTTTATAAAAAAATGAAGGCTCACAGGAGACAGAAAAAGAAAGAAGTAAGGGAAAGGAAAGGCATAATTAGAAACCCTCTAGTATGTTTAATATGGGCTAAATGGTTCAACTACTTCTTTAAGCAAACAAATATACTACTGAAGCAAATTAGTGGAAATATCCAGCATAAAATATGATCTCATAAATAAGAATATAATAATTCTGGAACTCTGGTATCTTATTTTATATGTTAAAGTTGACTATATCATATTAATTGTAAACCTCATTTTCCTTTTCCATGAGGTAAACCAGAAAAGACCTTGGGGACCATCTCGGTGAACTCCCGTTTTATAAAGAAGGAAACTGAGAATCAAGGATATTATGTACTTTCACTTCCAAAAGTCACTATGTTGTTGAAGATGAATAAGAAGCTAAATATGTCTCAGTGTCCAGTATTAGAAAACAATAAGGAGAACTGCTGTCAGAGACAAAGAAATAGAGATAAAGACAGAGACCAGAGACCTGGAAATAGATTACAGAGAGATAGACAAAGTTGGAGAGAGACAGAGAGAGAGAGAGAGAGAGAGAGAGAGACAATACATTTATTAAGTAATTACTATGTGTTAGACTGAGTTGTGGGAATACAGTCATAATTTGGGAAAAGATACAAAAACTAATCCCTATCTTCAAGAAGCTTATATTTTTAAAAAGTGAATATAGCACATAAAGGGAGAGCTGGAAATGAGGGTGGGGTCAAAGTCCTTGGCAAAGAGATGACAATGTCTAAAGATCAGAGAGCTGATCAAGGAGAGAAGTGAGTTTTGACTTGGGCAACTCAGGAAATAGAAGTTTTGACTAGAAACTTACATTTAGCGTTATGGGCCACAAGAAGGAGTCTTCCTTTCCAACTCTGACATTATCTGTTATAACTAAATTCCCTCTAAATTATGTTTATTTCCAAGGTCATTTCATTTCTAATATTCTATTGTTTAACTTTCTCTTACAAAATACCTCTTTACTCTATTTTTTCTTTTTTGACCCTTAAAACTGAAATTCTATTTTCTCTTCAAATTTTTAATATTCTCATACCTGTTTTAACTTATTGCTTCAACAATTCTGTGACTCTAAACAATATTTCAAGAAAACAAACTATTTACTAATACAATAAAATTCTTTGTTGTCATAGTGCTACAAGAATACTCACTGGAGTTGCCTGTAGTTTCCGCCTGCCAAAAATAAACAGAAACAAAACAAAATTAATGACAATAAAGAGCACTAAATATATAATCTGTTCTATCTATGTAAATTAAGGGATACTGTCAAACCAAAACCTTTTAGCCTTTTACATAATAGAATATGATCCTAAAGGCTAGGCCTAGCTTTCTTAACCATTCAGAAAAAGAGTCCATCATTGTACAGTGTATATACTATATTAAATATCAAGTGAAGGGGTGAAATGTTTGCATTGCCTGCAAGAGAACTAAAGCCAACATCAATCGTCTCATCAGAGTATCCTTACAACATGTATGGAATAGTTTTCCTAAAAGTCTATGTTACCCACACTGGTTGTCCAAGGATGCAGAGCCTACAATCAGTCAACATATATTCATAAGCACCATTTTTGTGCCAGACTCTAATAGGTGCTTTGGATACAAGCATAAAGAATTAATTTATGCCTATTTGCAACAAGTTCATGTGCCAATGAAAGAGAAAAATATGTTACACATACACACAAATACATATGCATATATATATGAATATATATACCAGTGTATGGTTTTATGCATGCATTTTAGATATACATATAAATAAATAAAATAAATCACTATATATATATATATATATATATATATATATATATATATATATACATGTATTACATACACATCTATTTTCCCTCACAAGTGAGAAGAAAGTAAGTATAAGCAATGAGTGAAGACAATTTTTTAAAATACTGGGTCTGTCTAAGAAACATATGAGATTTAAAGGATTTTAACTAGAGAGACTAATGAAATTTTGGGGTTTTTTGTTTTTAATTTTTAAAAAGTTTGGTATAACAGAAATAGTGTTCTAGGCCTGGAATCATAAAGACCTGAATTCAAATCAAAACAGAATTACTAGCTGAGTTACTCTGAGCAAGTCACTTAACTTCTATTTGCCTCAGGCTCCTCAATTAAAAATTGCAGATCATGAAAATATTTATTTTAGAAATTGTTATAAAGATCAAATGAGATGTATTTGTAAAGTACTTAAGAGTGCCAGGTACATGGTAATAGCTTAATAATGGCTTATTCCCTTCTTTTAAAAAGTAAAGAAATCTTGAGTGGAAAAAAATAAGGAATGTGCAGTCAGATCATTTGAAGATTTAAGAGAGGGGATGTCTAAGAATGCAATCTGCTGGAGAAACTTACTCAATAGTCTATGGCCTCTGACAGTGGTGTTTTATGGGTCCAAAATCAATTCATAAATGAAATATTGCTCAAAACATTAAAATCTTTTATAATCTACTATACAAACAGTATATGTTCCTAGACCATATGACTGGGTATTCCTCTTTCTGATATGGTTCCCTTGAAATTATGGATTCAGATAACTGATATTTCCTTCATTTTTAGCATACTATAAATGGAAGGATTTAAGTGAAATTTATATGTCCCTTTATATCTTCAGACACTACTTGAACCTCCTAACCCCTGATCTGTCAGATCTTTGGCAGCAGTGATTAAGAAAACAAGGGAACTCTGGAATCATCTCTGTCTTCTTCAGTAGATGGAAAGGAAAAATCTGATCAGGATAAATGAATGCTTTAATGATGTGTCATTAAATGAATAAACATCTATTTATTAAGTTCATGCTAAGTTCCTGAATTTGGGAATAAAGTAAACCAAAAAAATGAGAAAGACTCTGTCCTTAAGGATTTTGCATTATAATACTAGAATACAAGATATTTAAGAAGTGAAAGCCAAGGGAAGTTATTCAGTCTGGGGAATTATAGGAATAAGCTAGAGCTGCAGCATAGCTAATAATCACAATTTTTCTGTAGTTACAGTTGTAGCAACGAGTTTATTATTATTTCAAGGTTCAGGGACACAAGTTGAAAGTCAATCAATGTGTAGTGGGTAAAGATGGGTATTTCCTGGTAGATGGGTAGATAGGGTACAAAGCATAAGATGAACATAAAAGTCTCATGGAAAATTATATTTTCATCTCTGACCTACCATTCAGCATAGTTATATTGCAGATCGACAATACCAATATAAGTGGATTAAATTCCCAAAGGAGGGTGAAGCTTACCCTCTGAATTCCTGGGTTTTTAAAGTTAAGTTGCTGACATTAGAGAATGACAAAAAAGCAGTCCCAATGTTGGGTAGATTTATTTTTTTGGTCTTTGGAGGGGAAATAATCATATATTCTAATGAGAGATAGGGTAAAGAGTTGTGAGAGAAATCAGTCCTTTCCTTGTCTCTCCAACTTGACAAACATAACAATAACTGCCTATCTTGGCAGTTGTAATCTTTGATCTGCTGAATCTGATCTTTTTCCTCTGTTCTGGTATCTGACTGTTCCTATGGTACCTACTTCCTATGACCAGTCATAATCTAGGTCAGTGACTACTCATGCCCAGTGCCCCCAAGATGAACAATGAATTTAGCTCTCAATGGTTGCAGAAGGAAGCCAATCATGTATTTTTGTTAGGTGTCTTGTGAATATAGTCAATTATGTTGATAGTTTTCCTAATATTGAACCAACCTGCATTACTGGAATAAATCCAACTCGGTCATGGTGTATTATCCTTGTGATAATTTATTGTAATCACTTTATTTAAAATTTTTGCATCCATATTCATGAGAGAAATTGGTCTTTGATTTTTTTTCCTCTGTCTTGACTCTTCCTGGTTTAGGTATCAGCACCATATTGGTGTCGTAGAAGGAATGGATACTAGTATGACTGGGGAAAAGTAATTTAGATTAGAAATTCTGCAGTGGTGGTGGTTGAGTGATTGAGTTTTAATTCTTTGTACTAAAATGCCAATTCACTAAAAGGTGGATAGTAAAGAAAAATCACCAAAGAAGTCTATACCTTTACCTGTATTTATGGACTTTTCTAAGATTTCTGTCTCCTTTCTTTTTATCCTGTTGGCAATAAGGAAAGAAAGGAATTATGTATTTCACATTCTAAAGTATTTCAGATTCCTTTAGGGAACAGAGGATGAAAGGCAATACTTGGGATACCAAAAAAGCTAACTTGATGAATGTTTGTATTATCTAATGTAGGCATTAATTATTTAGCATTCTTGGTAGCCAAGTGCTTCTCAGTGCCAGTCTTTATTGGTGCTAATGTAAGTGATTTAGATAACCTTGTCAGAAGATTTAAATGTTTATCTTTGACCCATAGTACTGTTATCAAGCCAACTCTTCTATTAAAGCATCAACAGGGGGGGATTTACAGCCAAAATAGTAAAAAGAAGCCAGGTACTGCCTTAAGCTCTCCTGACTCTCCCTCAGAATTGATTTTTGGATCCACAGAACCCAGAGAAGAACTTAAGGGAACACCAACCAGCAGGGTGTGTCTCAGGGGACAGAGTCAGAGAGCAGAGATCATAGGGGTGGCAGGGTGAGACCTAGAGACTAACCTGAGCACAGCCCTGGAAACATTGGCACTGAGTGAGGATGGGAGATCTCCAGCACAGCAGCCTAGACATCTATTCAGTCAGACCCAGTCTGTAAGCCCCTGTGTTTCTAGCTGAGTGCCCCCACCATCCTGTGGGAGTGCCTGACTTTCTCTAGAACAGACATAGCAACAGTCCCAGGTATTTTCATTTGCCCCAAGGCCCAGTTATGGGCAGCAGATCTCTGCCAGGCTTAGTGCTGATTAAAAGTTGATTAATTTTCTAGTCTGAGGGCCCAGCCCACATTATGAAAGACTACTCAGATCTTGCCCCAGGCCTAGGGAGTAGACCAATAGCCAACAGCACAGACAATGCAGAGAAAATGTCTGGCATCCCTTACAGGTCAGTCCACTGAGGAACCCCCTGGAGTTCCTAAGTCCAGTGAGCAAGGCTTCTAGGAGTATCAACACCAAAAGTCTGTGAACCACTCCCTCCCCAAACACAAGTACCTAGAGAAAGGGCCCAAAATGAAGAAAGGCCAAAATAAAAGTGTGTGTGTGTGGGGGGGGGGGGTCCAATCAAATTTTACCTTGAAGACAAGGATCCTAACTCAGAGAGGCCTGGAGATTCAGAAGAGAATATGAATTGGTTTCCATATCAGAAAGACTTCTTAGAAGAGATTAGAAAGGAGTTTAAAAATCAAATGTAAAAATTGGGGAAAGAAACCTAAGAGAAAATTAACATCTTACAATAAGAAAAATCCTTTGAAAAACTACAATTAGTCAAGTACAAAATGAAAATAATTAACTCAAAAACACAATTGGGTAAATGGAAAAAGACAACAACTCCTTCAAAATGAAAATTAACCAATTGGAAAAGGAGATGCAATAGGTAAATGAAGGAAACTCTTCTCTTAAAAAAAGATTGGAATCTGTGGAAACTAATGACTTTATGAGACACAAAGAATCTGTTAAAGAAAACCAAAAAAAAATAAAAATGAAGAAATAGGAGAAAATGGAAAGTTTGTCACTGGCAAAACAACTGACTTGGAAAATAATCCAGGAGAGACAATTTAAGAATCATAGGATTTTTGAAAATTTTGAAGGAAAAAAGTCTGGTTTTCATACTTCAGGATATAGTGAAAAAGAACTAATATCTTGGAACCACAGGGCAAAATAGTCATTGAAAGAACACATCTATCCTCTCCTGAAAGGAATTCTAAAATGTAAATACCAGGGAAAATTGTGGCCAAACTTCAGAACTACCAGATCAATAAGAAAATCTTGCAAGCTTTCAGAAAGAAATAATTTAAATACCAAAGAATCACAATCAGGATTACACAGGACTTGACTAAAGCAACATTAAAAGACTAAGGGCCTGACATAAGATATTCCAGAGAGCAAGGAACCTTGAATTATAGCCAAAAATTAACTGTCCAGCAAAACTGAGCCTTCTCTTTCAGGGAAGAAGATAGACATTTAATAAAATAAGAGACTTTCAACTTTTCTTGATGAAAAGACCAGCCATAAAAAGAAAATTTGGTCTTCAAACAAACAATTCCAGAGATAAAAGTAAAGACAAACAGGGGAAAAAATAAAAGCTGTCATCCAATAAGATTAAAGTGGTTAAATCCCCAGCTGCAAGGAAGATTCTCATAACTCTTGGGAATAATGACTCTATTAGAGAGAATATAGCCAGAAAGAATGGATATCTATGATATATCTGTTACTTTGATGGAATGGTTTAAAAATAATATCTCATTAAAGAGGGGGAAAAGTAAAGAAACAAGAAGGGGGGAGATTGAATGAGGTAAATTACAGGGGCGGCTAGGTGGCATAGTGGATAAACCACTGGCCTTGGAGTCAGGAGTACCTGGGTTCAAATCCTGTCTCAGACACTTAATAATTAGCTAGCTGTGTGGCCTTCAGCAAGCCACTTAACCCTGTTTGTCTTGCAAAAACCTAAAAAAAAATTACAGTACATGAAAGGTTACAAAGGACTTATTGCAATAGAAGTGAAGAAGGGAGGAGATGAGAACCACCTGAACCTTACTCTCATCAGATTTGGCTCAAAGAAGTATGAAAACACACACACACACACACACACACACATGCATGCATGCAAACAGTCAGTTGAATTTGGTAACTTATTTTACCTTTAAAGTATTAAGAGGGGAAAGGGGAAAGGAAAAGGGGAACTCACAGAGGAAAGGGAAGGAAGAAGGGATAAAAGGAAAGGAGAAAGGAAAGAGAGAGTTGGATAGAAAGGTTAAACACACTGAAGAAGGTGGTACTCAGAAGCAAAATGCTTGGAAATAGGGATCAGATGAAAAAAGGGAGAAATATAAATGGAGAGAAGATAGCATGGAGGACAGTAAAGAGTCAGTAATCATAACTTTGAATGTGAATGGGATGAACTCTCTCATATAACAGAAGCAGATAGGAGAGTGGATTAAAACCAGAATCCTACAATATGCTACTTTCAAGAAAATCATTTAAAGCAAATAGATACATTGAGAGTAAAGGTAAAAGACTGAAAAAGAATATATGATGCTTCAGCTAAAGTGAAAAAGGCAGGGACAACAGCAATCCATATCTCAGGCAAAGTAAAAGCAAAAAATAGATGTCAACAAAAGAGATAAAGAAGGAAATTAAATTCTCCTAGAAGGTATCATAGATTAATTGAAGTATTTACAATTCTAAAGTGAATATTAATTAATTATAATACTAAACATGTTATGCACTAAGTAGTATAATACCCAAATTCTTAGAGAAGATGAATGAGTTACAAAAAGACATAGATAGTAAAACCCTACTGGTGGAAAAATTCAACCTTCCTTTCTCAGAATTAGATTAAAAATTAACCATAAAATAAAGAAGTTAAGAAAATAAATAGAATTTTAAAAAATTTAGACATGCTAAACATTTGGAGAAATTTGAATGGGGATAGAAATGAACGTACCTTTTTTTTCTGCAGTTCATGGCATCTAAACAAAAAAATCACCATATACTAGGGCATAAAAACCTCATAATCAAATGCAGAAAGGCAGGAATGCATGCTTTTCTTATTATTATGCAATAAAAATCATGTGCAATAAAGGGTTATGATGAAATAGACCTAAAACTAATTGGAAACTAAATAAACTAATTGTAAAGAATGAGTGGATAAAATCAAACATCATAGAAGGAGTGGTGGATCCATTGAATAGACTAAGTACAAAAGAGACAGCAGGAAGTGATCATAATAATCTACTCTTTGATAAACCTAAACAGTTCAGCTTCTGGGATAAGAACTCTGAAAAAATCTACTGGAGAAACTGGAAGATAGTATGGCAGAAAATAGGATTAGACCAACATCTCATCCTAAACCAAGAGAAGGTCAAAATGCATGCAGAATTTATGCATTAAAATCAATATGATAAGCAAATTAGGAGAACAAGGAATAATCTACCTGTCAGATCTATGGAAAGTGAAGCAAGGTAATGACCAAAGAAGAGAGAGAAGACATTATAGAAAACAAACTGGAAATTTTTGATTACTTTAAAGTAAAAATCTTTGGCAAAAACAAAACCACTGTAGGAGTGATCAAAATGAATGCAGTAAATTGGGAAACAATTTTTCAACTAGTATTCATGACAAAGGATTCATTTCTAAAATATAATAGAGAACTGAGTCAAAAAAGGTCATTCACAATTGACAAACGATTAAAGGATAATCAAAGCTATCTATAGTTATATGCAAAATTGCACCAAATCATTGATTAGAGAAATGCAAAATGAAAGCATACCTGGAGTAGCACCTCACACCTCCCAGATTGGCCAATATGACCAGAAGGGATGATGATCAGTATTGGATCGAATGTGGAAAATCTGGGACACTAATACAGTGTTGTTGGGACTGTGAACTGATTCAGCCTTTGTTGAGAGCAATTTAGAATTATGCCCCAAGGGCAATTAAAATATGCATACTCTTTGATCCAGTAATAAGACTACTGCATCTATAATCTGAAGAGATCAAAAAAAGTGGTCAAAATCCCACATATACAAAAATATTCATAGCAGCTCTATTTGTGGTGTCAAAGAACTGGAAATTGAGGGGATGTCCATCAATTGGGGAATGGCTGGACAAATTGTGGAATATGCATGTAATGGAACACTATTATTGCATAAGAAATCATGTGGGATGGGATTTCAGAAAAGCTTGGAAGGACTTACAAGAATTGATGTTGAGTGAAATGAGCAAAACCTGTAAAACGTTATACAATTTAACAACAACATACTGTGATGGCCAAGCTCACTCCATCAGTACACTAGTTAGGGACAATTTTAGGGTATATATGATGGAGGATACCATCTATATATAGAGAAAAGGTACCATGGAATTTAGATGATCAAAGATTAGTATCTTTAATTTTTGAAAGTTGTCATATGTATTGCATTGTTTTGCTACCTCTAATATTTTCTTTCTTCTTTTTAGATCTGTTTCTTCTCTCAAAACATTCAATTTGGATCTGTGTAATATGGAAGCAACTGTGAAGACTATATCAGAGTGTCTTCTGTTATGTGGAGGGCAGAGGGAATGGAGGGAGAAGAAATAATTGTAAAATTCAACACTTTGTAAAAATAATTGTTAGAAGCTACTATTGCTTGTAATTGGAAAACAAATAAAATATTTATGCAATTAAAAATAAAGCATTTCCAGGATAACCCATTAGAATGTCTCCAGTTGTCATTCATGACAATATTTAGAATAATATTATCTTCTTTTTCTTTAGTCCTTCCCTAATAGTCCACTGAAGTTCAGAAGTAGATTTAGATTTTTAAGAGCACAGCATAAGCTCTGGGCAAGTACTCTCATCTAAGAAAAATTCTATTTCCTAACCATGGTTTGTGTTTCTTTTCTACAAAAAGTAGGGTGACCCATTTCTGAGAAACTTATCAGAAATGATCTGATTAACTAGAGGAAACTTTTTTTTTTTTGCTTACAAGAAGATTGTAAAGGCCTTCTATGAAGACACAGACAAAACACTAAATTAATGATAACATGGCTTTTTTTTAATTATTGAGGATAGAAAAATTAATACATTAAATATTTTTAGGGAGCCAAGATTATGGAGAGAAGCTAGTAATCTTCCTGTGTTCATCCTAGTTTCACTGATAAATGAAGTTAATCAAGCCTCTAAACAAATTCTGGAGTTATAGAAGCCACAAAAATAGAGAGATGACCAAATTTCCAGCTTAAGATACCTTGGAGGGACTTTACAAGAAATAAAAAACAAACTGTCTCACTCAGGTATAGGAAGAATGTGACTCAGTGAAAATGGGTATAGGCAAAGGCAGTGGGGGGACTCACAGAGCACAGAACATCAAATGAAACATCTAATTCCCAGGCCAGTAGACCAACTGAGAGGCCTCCACAATTATGAGCCCTAGGGCCCTAGAACAATGGGCACAACTAGACCAGGCAACTCCAGTGAAGTGGGGAAACTACTGGTACCTAAGGCTCCAGCACACAAAAGGTGGGGAAACAGATCTCTCCTTATAAACCCAGGAAGTTTCGAAAAATGTCCCACTATACCCCAGGAACAGAGCTCTATCTTCAAAACTATGAACTTGGATCAATATGAGTAAGACAGAGAATAAACCTTTAACCATAGAAAGTGACTATGGTGACAAAGAATTAAAGTACCATCTCAGAAGAGGAGATTGGAAAAATTTCTATATATAAAGTCCCAAAGAAGAATATGAATAAATATTAAGCCCAAAAAGTCATCTTAGAAGAGATCCAAATTAATTTTAAATATTAAGGAGAAGAATTGGGAAAAAGAAATGAAAATTGTGAAAGAGGGAATCAAAAGCATGGAAAAGAAAACACAAAATTTGACTAAAGAAATCAATTGCTTTTAAAATATAATTAACCAAATGGACAAAAAATCTCTAAAAATAGAATAAAGCAATTGAAAAAAGAAAACAATCTCTTCAAAATATCATTGGACAAATGGAAATAGAGATATAAAAGTTAACTGAAGAAAACAATTCCAATAAACATTAGAATTGAAAAAATGAAAATGAATATTTTTATGAGATATCAAATATCAGTTGAACAAAATTTTGAAAAAAATGAAAAAAATAGAAGAAACAGTAAAATATCTCATCAGAAAAACAACTGATCTAGAAAAGAGACACGTTAGATGATTTAAGAATTATTGAACTACCTGAAAGCCATGATCAGAAAAAAGAGATTAGGCAATATCTTTCAAGAAATCAATAAAGAGAACTGCCCTGATATCCTAAAATCATAGGGTTGAAATAGTCACTGTTCAACTCATGAAGGGGATTCCAAAATGAAAATGCAAAGGAATATTGCAGCCAAATTTGAAAATTATCCAGATAGTATGCAAGAAACATTTCGAATACCAAGAACTTACACACAAGATTAAAGAGGATTTAGCAGTCTCATCATTAAGGGATCATAGGGCATGGAATATGATATTGTAGAGGGGAAAGGATCTTGAATTACAGTCAAGAATCAATTGCCCTGAAAAAATGAGCATACTCTTTTAGAGAAAAAAATGTAGACATTCAATAAAATAAAAACAGAGCAGAATAAAAACTTCAATCTTCAAATGCAAGACTTCAGAGATGAATAAAAAGGTCAACAATATATTTTTCAAAAATGTTACTCAATAAGACTAAATTTTTACATTTCTGCATGAGAAAATGATACTTGCACATCTTGAGAATTGTATCTCTGTAAGAAGGAATATATTTAGATGGAGGGTGTGTGTATGAACAAAAAGCATTAAACTCAGAAAAGAGAAAAATGAGAGGTAGATTAGGGTAAATTACTCACATGAAAAGGCTTAAAAGCCCTACTTCAGAGTAAAGAATGAATACAGAAATGAGAATTGCTTGAATCTTATACTCACATTTGGCTCAAAGATTTATTAATATACATACTCAATAAATTTTATAACTATACCTTACCTTGTAGGGAATTAGAAGGGGAAAGGGGGGGGAAAGGGACAATAGAAGGGAGGGAAGATCTTCAAAGAGGTGGTGCTCAGAAAAAAAAACACTAGTTAGGAGGGTTAGGGTGTAAGGGGAGAGAATAGCACAAATTAGGGAAAATAAGAAAGACGGTTAAACAGAGTTAGTAATAATAACCATGAATGAGACTGTGATTAACTCTCCCTTAAAAGGAAACAGATAGTAGAGAAAACTAAAAACATTAATTCAACAATATTTTTCTTATCAGAAAAGCATATGAATTAGAGAGATGTACATAGGGTAAAAAAACAAATAAACAAAACAAATAAATCAAAAATATCTCATTATTAAATAAAAAACTGGAGCAGTTTATATTTTGTTTCAACTGAAGAAAAAAAGCAAGGATAACAATCCTGATCTCAGACAAAGCAAAAGCAAAAATAATTTAATTAAAATGGAAAAGGAAGGAAACTCCACCTTCCTAGGAGGTACCACAGACCCTGAAATAGTATCAATAATTAACGTATATGCACAAAGTAATAACATATCCAAATTCTTAACTTAGTAGTTAAATGAGTAACAGGAAGACATAGACAAAAAAATTATACTAAGGGAGAATTCAGCACCTCTCTCAGAACTAGATAAATCTATCCTCAAAATAAATAATAAGGAAGTTAAGGAGGTGAATAAAATTTTAGAAAAGTTATCTAATATAGAGTTATGGAGAAAACTGAATGGGAATAGAATTGAAGATATGTTTTTTTTTCTAAGTGTTAAATGGCATCTACACAAAAATTATCCATGTTGTAGGGCATCAGAACTTCACAAATTCAGAAAGGAATAAATATTACATGTCTCCTATATCATCAGAATGCCATAAAAATAACATTGTTAAGGATGATGCAGAGATAGATTTAAAATTAACTCTAAAATACATAATTTAATTTTAAAGGATAAGTGGTGGAACTTCCACTTAAGATGGTGGAGAGAAGACAGACATTGTAGTAAAGTCTCCTGATCTTCCCTCACATATAATATGAAATAAACCTCTGAGCAGAAATCCAATTGACAAAACCCAGAAAGAGAATCTAGAACATTTACATCAAGCTTTGACTTCTGGGATTGTGGGTGAACTGGGTGCAGAAAGCATACTCTGTCTGGAGCAAAGGATGGGGTAAGAGCCTGAGAGTAGGACTAGCTTGATCAGCAGCAGAGGCATGAACCAGCTGGGGAGCAGAGGCTTTGGTTGTGCCACTGACAATCTGGAACTTACTGGCAGGGCTGGAGGGTGAGTTCCACTGCAGAAGAGTTGCAGTCATCCATCCCTGGACTCCTCTGGTCTGGAGGAACTCAGAATCCATACCTTCATTTCAGCTGAAGCCTCTTCCCAGAACAAACACAATTACAACCCAGCTCCACCCCAGGCTCAGGTGTGAGCTCCCTCAGCTGTGAATAAGGAGGGTAATTACATTACCCTAAGGCATAGCCTATCATTGTTCAAAGATAAAAGTATTCAGCAGCCTCAACCAACCCCTCCAGGCTAAGGGAGAGGGTCTGAAATCAAGGTCCCAGACACTCCAGTGAAAGCAAACAACATAGCCTACAGGCCAGCCCACATGTAGTTACTAAACCCAGTGAGTAAAGCTGCTAGGGATCTCAGCACCAAACATTTGTGAAACACCCCCACCCCAACAGAAGACCTCAGCAAAATGAAGAAAGACCAGTGAAAAAAAAGGGTTCATAGAAAAATTCCTAGAAGGAAAACACCCTAACACAGAGAGACTAGAACCTCTGAGTAGAATATGATCTGGTCTCCAGCACAGTAAGACTTCCTTAAAGAGATAAGGAAGGAGTTTAAAAATCAATTGACAAATGCAAAAAAGAAAACAATTCTCTCAAAACCTCAATTGGTCAGATGGAAAACTCTTTCAAAAATAGAATTGACCAATTGGAAAAGGATTTGCAAAGGATAAATAAAGAAAATTCTTCTATTAAAAAAAAAAAAGAATGGAGTCTGTGGAAACTAATGAATTCAGAAGACAACAAATGTCTGTTAAATGAAACCAAAGAATCAAAAAAAAATAAAAGAAAATTTAAAATATCTCATCAGCAAAACCACTGACCTCAAAAATAGATTGAGAAGGGACAACTTGAGAATTATAGGTCTTCCTAAAAACACTGAAGAGAAAAAAAAAGCCTGGACATAATATTACAGGATTTAGTGATGGAAAACTACCACTATATCTTGGAACCAGAGGGAAAAATAGTTATTGAAAGAATACATTGATCCCCTCCTGAAAGTGATCCTAAAATGAAACCACCAAGGAATGTGGTAACCAAATTCCAGAACTATCAGATAAAAGAGAAAATCCTACAAGCCATCAAAAAGAAACAATTTAGATACCAAGGAGCCACAGAAAGGATTGTGCAAGACCTGGCTGCATCAACATTAAGGGATCAAAGGGCCTGGAATGAGATATTCCAAGCACAAGGGAACTTGGAAAGCAACCAAGAATCCACTATCCAGCAAAGCTGAGCCTTCTCTTCCAGGGGAAAAGATGGACATTTAATGAAATAGGAGACTTCTAACATTTCCTAATGTATAGACCAGAGCTAAATAGAAAATTTAGATACCAAACAGGAGGCTCAAGAGACACATGAAATGGTTTTAAAAAAAAGGTAAAGGAAAAAACAGCTGTCCAATAAGATGAAACTGACTATATACTACCTGGGAGAAATGTTCTCATAACTCTTGAAGACTGTAACTTATCCATAAGTGATGGTCACTCATGATTTATCTGTGAAACTACTATCCAACAAGATGGAACTGGCTATATTGCTACATGGGAGAAACACTCAGCTCTTGAGAACTGTAACTCTCTTAGTGAGAATATAGTTAATTATAAATGATGGATACTGAGAATTACCTATGACTCAGATAGAATTATTTAAAAATACCTCCTCTTTAAAAAGGGGAATAGGAAGGAGACAGGAGGATGGAGGAACTTGAATGAGATAAATCTCATTACATTAACAGGTACAAAAGACCTATTGCAATAGAGGGGAAGAATGGAGGAGGTGAGAACCACTTGAATCTTCCTCTCATCACACCTGGCTTAAACTTAATTTATACAGAGTCAGTTAGTTAAGAAATGTATCTTATCTTTCAAGTATTAAAAAAAGAAAAGGGGAGGGGGAGGACAGGGAGGGGGAGAAAGAGGGGAATTGA